>NC_028646.1:6824959-6837047 GCF_001406875.1 Solanum pennellii | reverse complement strand
GCAACTCCTAAATATTTCATATCAAACTTACTAGCAAGCATACACTTTGTAGCTTTTATATTAGCAAAGTCTTTGCTCATTATAAGCATATCATCTACATATAGGCATAAAATAACTTCCTGATTTGGAGTATCTTTAATGTAAACACATTTATCACATTCATTGATCTTAAATCCATTTGACAACATGGTTTGATCAAACTTTGCATGCCATTGTTTTGGTGCTTGTTTTAGCCCATAAAGTGACTTAATAAGTTTGCACACTTTCTTTTCTTTACCAGGAACTACAAAACCCTCAGGCTGTTCTATGTAAATTTCCTCTTCAAGCTCTCCATTTAAGAAGGCTGTTTTCACATCCATTTGATGAATTTCAAGACCGTATACTGCAGCTAGTGCAATTAACATCCGAATTGATGTAATCCTAGTCACTGGCGAGTATGTGTCAAAATAATCAAGACCTTCTTTTTGTCTAAAACCTTTGACAACAAGTCTTGCTTTATATTTGTCAATAGTTCCATCGTCTTTCATCTTCCTTTTAAATATCCATTTTGAACCCAAGGGTTTGTTCCCTGGAGGAAGATCAATCAACTCCCAAGTATGATTGCTTAAGATTGATTCAATTTCACTATTAACAGCCTCCTTCCAAGAGGTTGAGTCACTAGACAACATTGCTTCCTTGAATGTTTGAGGCTCACTTTCAAGAAGAAATGTTACAAAATCTGATCCAAATGAAGTAGATGTCTTTTGACGTTTACTGCGTCTTGGACTTTCTTCATTTTGTTCATTCTCTTTTGGTTCTTCTCTGGGTTGTTTAGATCCCCCACTAGATGACTCAAGTCTAGTTTTATACGGATAGATATGTTCAAAAAATTCAGCACTATCTGATTCCATTACCGTATTATCATGAATATCCGGATGTTCGGACTTATGAACCAAAAATCGACATGCCTTACTGTTTGTGGCATATCCAATGAATACACAATCCACAGTCTTAGGTCCTATTTTTACCCTCTTAGGTATAGGAACTTGGACTTTGGCTAGACACCCCCACACTTTGAAATATTTCAAATTGGGTTTTCTACCTTTCCATTTCTCATATGGAATTACATTTGTCTTTGAGTGAGGCACTCTGTTAAGTATCTGATTTGCTGTAAGGATAGCTTCCCCCCACAAGTTCTGTGGTAAACCTGAACTTATAAGTAATGCATTCATCATTTCTTTTAAAGTTCGATTTTTCCTTTCTGCAATTCCATTAGACTGAGGAGTGTAGGGAGCAGTAGTTTGATGGATTATTCCATTTTCTAAACATATTTCTGCAAATGGAGATTCATATTCTCCACCTCTATCACTTCTGATCATTTTGATCTTTTTATCTAACTGATTTTCAACTTCAGTTTTATATTGCCTAAATGCATCTATTGCTTCATCCTTACTATTTAGCAAATAGACATAACAATATCTAGTGCAATCGTCAATAAAAGTTATGAAATACTTTTTCCCACCACGTGATGGTGTTGACTTCATGTCACAAATATCAGTGTGAATCAATTCTAAAGGATTTGAATTCCTTTCAACAGATTTATAAGAATGCTTAGCATACTTAGATTCAACACAAATTTGACATTTTGATTTATTGCACTCAAATTTTGGCAAAATATTTAAGTTAATCAGTTTTCGCAAGGTTTTGTTATTAACGTGTCCCAAACGTTCATGCCATAAACATTTAGACTCAAGCAAGTAAGAAGAAGCAAAATCTTTATTCATATCAACTGCAATTACATTGAGTTTGAAAAGGCCATCACTAAGGTAGCCTTTTCCTACATACATATCATTTTTGCTTACTACTACTTTATCAGAAACAAATACACATTTAAATCCATTCTTGGTCAGAACTGGAATTGAAACTAAATTCTTTCTCAATTCTGGAACATATGAGACCCTATTCAAAGTCACCACCTTGCCTGATGTCATCTTTAATAGGACTTTGCCAGTTCCTTCCACCTTTGCAACAGCGGAGTTTGCCATAAACAATTTTTCATCTGTAAGTGCTGGAGTATATGATGAAAATAATTCTTTGTTGGCACAAACATGGCATGAGGCACCAGAATCTATCCACCATTCTCTTGGATTTCCAACCAAGTTACATTCTGAAAGCATTGCACAGAGATCGTCCATTTCTCCTTTGGATTCAGCCAAGTTTGCTTGATCCTTCTTTTTCTTGTCCTTCTTAGGACCCCGGCATTCATTAGCCCTATGACCATGTTTACCACAATTAAAGCAGTTTCCATTGAATTTCTTCTTAGGAGGATTGCTTTTTGGACCAGATGCTTTCTTTCTTTTCTTTAATTTTGTGGAATCTTCTTCAACAAAATTTACTCCAGATATTGCTGAATTACCACGTGACCTCTTTTCTGCAGCCTTATTATCCTCTTCGATTCTCAACCTTACTATGAGATCTTCAACAGTCATCTCCTTGCGTTTGTGTTTCAAGTAGTTTTTAAAGTCCTTCCACAATGGAGGTAACTTTTCAATAATTGCAGCCACTTGAAAAGCATCATTCACAATCAATCCTACATTAAAGGTTATGTGAGTATTAAGGGAAAACTTAATATTTCTAACATAGGCATTAAATAAATTTATACCTTCAGCAAGGAGATCATGGATTATGACCTGCAATTCTTGAACTTGGGTGACGACAGTCTTACTGTCTATCATCTTATAGTCCAGAAATTTTGCCACAATGAATTTCTTCATTCCGGCATCTTCTGTTTTGTACTTCTTTTCTAAAGCATCCCAGAGTTCTTTTGAGGTTTTGGCATTGCTGTACACATTGTACAAATCATCTTGCAGACCACTCAAAATATAATTTTTACACAAAAAATCTGAGTGTGTCCATGCTTCTGTTACCAAGAATCGTTCATCAGCCGGAGTTTCATCTGACATAACAGGAACATTCTCATTGATGAACTTCTGCAGACTCAACGTAGTGAGATAGAAGAACATCTTTTGCTGCCATCTCTTAAAGTCGACTCCAGAGAACTTTGCAGGTTTCTCAGCCGGTGCTAAGGCAACATTTGAACGATTATGTGCAACCGTTGTTTTTGCAGCACTTACTGTTCCAGCATTTGTTTGACTTGAATTAGTCATTTTTTTTTCTGTCACAAATGGCAGATAAATTAAGTATTAAAAATACTAACAGTAAAGAACAAATCTTTACACAAACTGTTTCTGATTTAACGATAAAGTTTTTATGTTCTTTTAATCGTTAATCGAATAAATTTTAAAAATTCAAGCAGAGTAGAAAACCATAAAGGTTTTAATCTCCAGAAACCTCAAATACAGAAACTATTAAATTTCTTAAGATTGTTATTCTTACAATAACTTGTATTTATAAAGTTAATAAACAGAAACAGAAACAAAAATAAGATGAAGCAGAATAATATAGAATACAAGAATTAATCCGAGTCCACAGAAACTACTGTGTGTCCTTAAGAAATTTAATCCCCTCACTGTACCCAAGGTTATGGATTAATTTCTCCCAAGATAAAACGGATTAAACCTGTTAAAGAAATAGCGGTACCTCAAACTTCTTTAACTTCAACGAACTTAAGAACAGCAACAAGTCACACAGACTCAGTCGATCGACACTTTGATTTTATTTGAGAGAAAAATAAATGCAGAGAAAGAAAGATTTTCAGTGATCAAAAAATCAAAAATTGACTTCCTTTTATAGCCATTTTCAGCAAGGAACATGTCTGTTCAGTGAAATCTGTTCAGACCCATTTTATCCAGAAAGTTGTGTCTTTTGGAAAAAATAACAACTTTTCAAAAAATTGTGTCTGTTAAGAAAATAACTACTTTTTGGAAAGTAACGACTTTTCGAAAAGTAACGACTTTTCGGAAGGAGTAACAACTTTTCGGAATGTTACTGCTACCTGCAAATTTATAAGAAATGACTTTTCATTTGCACTTTGCAAATGACTTTTCATTTTCCCTCCAAAGTAGTTCCCTCACTTTTCATATTTTCTCTTTTCTTTTTCCATTCACACTTGCTAAAACCCAACATTAAATAGTTTTATTCATGTTCATTTTGACTAGTGCAAAAAAAAGGAAATTTTCTTTTATGAATGTTAAAGAGAAGTAATGACCTTATTACAAATATTTGAAAGTGTAGGGGTGTCTCTTTATGTTATTTAATTGTATACTCATAAATATTGCATATACATAACCAATAGTAATGAGTACATAGTTATAGTAATCAATTGTGATTTGATCGAATGCAATGTTAGAGTTGGAAAAAAATAAAATAAAGTACTGTTAAGATTTTAAAAGTGAAAATACTTCTAATGTTCTTGTTGTTGAAAGTGATATCAATTCTTAACACATTATCTAGAAAATAGTGTGGTGATACATGAGAGGTACAAGAAGTAAAGTTCTTAATAAATTAGTATTTTTGTTGTACTAGAGGGGTACACTGACATTTTATGGATTTTAAAATCTATATGTGGTTCCCAAGCAATAACAGTTGTAAAAAATAATTGTTTCAACGAAAATATTTGATATGTGAGTTTTAGACATAATGTGACAAGGCAGCTACAGTGAGATGAATTATTTACGTATATAAATAATGTGTAATTGAAGGTGAATCTGATCAATTGATTGACTAATGAAACATCGAGGGAAGTAATATTTTAGTCAATTATATTTGCGAAGATCAACAATGATGGTAACCCAATATATGTGATTGGAGATCCCATAGACTAGGCTCATATTGGTAATAACAAGTTATTAGTTGATCAAGTAAGGTAATTATAAAGTTATATTCCTCGTATGATGTGTGAATATAGTGGAACAGTTTATAAGAAAAAGTGAGGTTGAGTTAAACTCTTAAGCCAAGTCATATCCTTTATAGGTGGTGCATTGCTCTGCATAACACACTTGATAATTGAACCTGTATGAATGTGAAGTGGTGTCGCTTCTATGAAATTGTGGCAAATTTCTAGAGCACTCATGCATATCAGGACACATGCATGACCTCTTAGCGCAAAATCACAATAACGACAAAGATTGTGTGAGCATAATGTGATAGAATAAGACGGTGGATTTACAAAAGAATTATTGGTTCATAGAAGTTCTAAACTTCACAGATTGTTTTGTATGTTTAATCTTGTTTTATCAAGGTCTTGTCCATAGTCTACGGACACTAGATTCGCTGTATTAGACTCATAAATGAAAATCCAGCAAAACTTATTTCATTCTATTTCTTTATATTCTTTTGAGATATATAGAGGATTGTTGAAAAAATAATTCTATTATCTCAAAAAAGAAGTATTCATATTATTGTCTAGTTTCATGTCTCATTTAATAGCATTGAGTGGCTAGTAATACTCCTTTAAATCTAATGTTTCTTTTTGACAAATTGAATCATTATCTTTATTGTCATTAACCCCTAATTGTTATATCTTTATCGACAATTCTCTAAGACAACTATCCACTAGTCTTGGAGACTTTATTATTATTCTTCAATTTTGAGATGTTTAATTCTTTTGCTGAACGCTAGAGCTACTAATTGGTCCATTTGGTTGCCCATTTAAGCCTCCTTTTATTTACTCTCTCATGAGGAAGTATAGAGAAGATTATACTTTCACATATATTCTAGTGTTCGATTTTTCGTTGATTTAATTTTTGTTATTTTTTGGCTCCTAGTATTATATTAGAAAAGCTTGTTGAATCTGGGGGATACACTCATACCGGGTGAAATATCCTTAAGGATATTGTCTTTCGACACTCCTCAAGCTATGACAATTTCCTATAAGAGTTATTGGTGAAGTACAAACTTTGGTGAACTCGATACAAATGTTCATGATGAAGATATTTTCCGTAAGATTTTCAACATGTAGCCTTACACTACTAACTTAGGCTTAGTCTAAGTTTTCTGAGTCCAACAAACTCTAATGATCCAAACAACTTAACATATAAGAATCTCATAACAATAGAAACTTTATTAACCAAATACTAAATCTAAGTAGTGAAAAGGCACTAAACAGTAAATGACTCCTAACATAGTCGAGTGTCTTTAATGTCCATTTTCACTTAAGAAAACATTAATTTATGGGGGATTAATTATAGAGGTTAACATTAAATTGCTTCTGATTAGGGAGGTTTGAATAACCCCGTTAATATCTGTACAAATTGTGGGGGTGATTAGCTTTGGTAACCCCTTAAAAATAAAATTAAAATTTCATTATTTATAATATAAAGGCGAAAATATTTTCTTTTTTCCTGTCATTCCGCAAAGCTATTGTACCAGATAAGTGTTCCTTCTCCTCTTCTCATATTTTCTCTCAATTTCTCTCCAATTAACATCATAGGGTTTCTGTGCATAGCAATGTGTTGGAGAAGGAAACAATGGCATCTGAGTCGATTGCATTCACCAGCCTCATTGATATCAACATCTAGAAGTTCGGATTTTACATTGTCAACATCATGGATGTGTATGGAGCTATGACATGAGTGTGCTGGATCGTTAATTTCTCTGCGGAAGAAAGTATACCTACCTCAAGGTTACTTGAAACATCTCTCTAAGCATCCGGAGAAAATTGAAGGAAAGGTATCATATAAGTCTTAAATTAATTATTGGTGACAATGTTGACCAAAAAAAGGTCAAAGACACTTAAATAGTTGATTAAGTTAATTGAGAACTCAATTAATATTTTCAAAAACTTAAAATCTTTTAATAAATACAAAACAATCCACACACTAAATAAATAAACTTTTCACTTCTCTCTCTCAAACACGTTCTCTTCTCTCGGTTGCGTAGCAACGATCTTCTCATAATTGAAATTGCTTCGTTCGTCCAACCAGCTTTTCCGACAAATTTCCACTTTCGACGCCTAACTTTTGAGCTTCCAGTTCATCTATTTTAATTTCAGCCAAGAGAACATCGATTTGCGGGTAAAGCTTTGTTTATTTGAAAAATTAGAATTTTTGATTCATATTTTTTAAAGAAATACTGGAATGAACAAATCATTTTAGGTGTTTTCCGTTACAAAATTAGAACTTTTTAGTTTAAGTTTTATTTATTGATTTCATTCTTTTTAGTATATCAAAATGTTATCTTAGTCCTTTTTATTCACTTTTATATAATATTTGATGCTCGTTGTAGTTTTAGCATATGCTTTAGTGCAATTTTAGTCTGTTTAAGTTGTCGTTTAGTTTAGATATTGCTGTAGTTTTGATAAGTTTTGGCTGTTGGTTTTGTCATGCCCCGAGCAACCCCCGAGACGCGGACATGGAACTTAGGACCACAAGTGACCCTAGCTAATCCAGCTATCATGATAATGAGCATACTAAAGATAATAAATTAAATACGGAAGCTAAATCATAATTTAAACTTAAAAGATGGGGAATGCATATATTTTATAACTGACATATTTGGAAACGATGAGTTTAATACAAAGGAAATATTAACTCAATACTAAGCTGAAACTAACTATGTCTGAAATAAGTCTCTAACTGACTAGAAATTTTCCGACAAGCCCCAACTAAGTCTAGCAAAAACTTACACTAAATGACTAAAAGACTGAAATTAACTCATGACTATTGTCCTCGAAGAATGAGTACTCACCACTGAATCTGCTAAACTGGGGATCGAAAATCAATCTATGCGTGATCTGGATGCTGAGAAACTAAACCTACATCACGAGAAGATGTAGCGCATGTATGCGTCAGTACTTGAAGATATTGAGCATGTAGGATAGAGTAAAGCTGAAATAGAACATAACTGAACAAGCACAAAAGCAAGTATAATAATTTGAACATGATATGCTGAATTCTGAGTTAACTGGATGCAATGACCAAATTTATTACATGATGAGACTAAATGATAACTGAACTAAAAATATGGGCAATGCATTAGAGTTTGACTGATATATGGGAGCTACTAATAACCGATAATAAAATCACATGAGCTAAATGTGGAGTACGATGTATACGCCCCATCGAGAGGTCCCAATATACCCTACCAGAGGTATAAAGGCATGTTGAATGCCTTGAATCGGACCCGTTACAAACAGAAAGGACGGGGGTCTCGCTGCCCGGTCAGCGAGTCGGGGGGTCCAGGGGGGCGACGCGCCCCCTGGCCTGGGGGTCCGGGGGGGCGGAGACGCCCCCGGCTCGACGGTATACAATGTTATTGTATTGGGCCCTTAATTATCTGTTAATTCTGTATGTTGGGCCCAAGCCTGTTAGGGCGTAGCTTAGCACTATATATAGACGCTATGGCAAACCCTATTCCGTAATTCTGTTCTTGCCTCTCTATAATAAAACTGCTCTCCCTCTTCCCCGTGGACGTAGCCAATTTATTGGTGAACCACGTAAATCTGTTGTCTTGTTTTTCGCGTTTATATTTTCTCGTATTATCTCAAATTCCGCATAACAAGTCATGCTGACATGATCACTAAACTGATAGCCCACATAGAGAACTTATAACCTACTTGGCTAGTAGTTCTGGGACTAATTTGGGTACGCTGAATCCTAGTCCAACCCGATATTATGCTACTCCCATTGATTAATGTAGTTAACTAATTATGTCTAAATATTCTATAAATACTGGATAGCTCAAAACTGAACATGCAAACTGAGTATGGAATATTTAATGTGATAATGATGTGTTAAAACACGAGGCATGTATAATTGAATAACAGAAATATCTGACCTAGCATGTGTAATTCAAGAACTAAAGAAATACATAACTAGGGTTCTAAAATTCATGCAATAATCTTAGTAATAACATGATAATCTGATTTGGAACATATAACTAATAAATTCATGAAGTTCTGTTGAAGTTCTAGAAACCCTATGTCTAATCATGATATGGGAATCAAGAATCTGATTGAAAACTAAGTACCCAATTGGTGAAAGGAACCCACTAGTGAAATCCCACATACCTGGTGATGAAATTCACGGAGAAACACTTAGATTTCGGGCCTGGAACTGTTGGAACCTTGTTTCTTTCTTAAACTACCGTTCTTGACTTTTTTCGCCTTTCTTGCTTCTAATATTTTAAGTTTTGACTAATGATTTGATTTAGATAAGTTTTAGTTATGTTTCTAGGCTTAATATGACTAAAATATGATGATTTAGGGTCAAAATGACGTATCTGAGGGTTTCAACGAAGTTGAAAAAGACCAAAAGACCCATGAGTTATTTTTGTTGGACCAAACGACGACCTGGACTCACGGTCCATCGTTCAATCGACGGTCCGTCGTTTGGGTTCGTAGGTTGGGTCTGTTCGACAAGCCTTTATTAAAACGGACATAACGTTTTACTCGGAGGTTTGATTTTAGCAAGGTTGGTGGCTATGGAAACATATTTCAATTATCTATCTTTGGGTATGTCATGAGACACCTAATTCATTTTGTGCTAAGAGTTATAATCAATTAAAGTTGACCCAACTGTATTTCCCACCTAACTGTCTGTTAGTTTCCACCTATGGTCAGACCTACGGACCGTAGATCGAATGACGGTCTGTGATAGTCACCCGTGGTTCATATCAGCGAGTGGGTGAATGGGTTATTGATTGAAGGAAGCAGACTACGAACTGTAGTCTAACCTACGGACCATAGGTCAATCCGTCATGCAACACTTAGTCAAATTTTCTTTGGATGAGATTTTGGGGGTTTCTGACTCTATCGACGGATGTGCAGGACGGAACGTGGGTCAGGCTACGATTCGTCGATGGCCACCGTTGATTGTACCTTGTCACACCACTTTTTCGTGCAAGCGGTAGGGTTTTTCCAATTTAAGTGACGTTATTAATTAAGGGATTAATTTAATTTTTTCATAGTCGCCATTTGAAATTGAATTATGGTGTTCCAAGTCACCTTTTTGTTTTAATCCCTAACTAGAAGGAAATGACTCTTTATTTTTGTTTGCGAACCAGAAATTCAGGTAAGGAATTCTGTTGACCGAGGGGAAGGTATTAGGCATCCCTCGAGTCCCGTGATTCTAGCACGGTCACTTTTATTGACTTATACTAATTTAAAAATATTTTTGGATATATTACTTTCAGACCATGAATTGTTTGCATTTTTATTGATGAACTTTTATTCGGTCTCGACCTAGATACGTAACCGTATTCTTGGTTTTCACGATTAGAGACATAACTTTCTTTTTTCCACCACACTTATAAATTAACCTTATTTTCTATATATCTTTACATTAAATAAATAAAAGTTGATTGAATTACAGGACAAGGTGCATCACAGCATCATTGAGGTTTTATTTTTAATGCCTCAAAAAAAATATGTAACCACATTCATAATCAAAAATAAATATTTTTTTATGTGCCTACATGTTTGTGTAAAGTTAAAGAAAATACTTAGTCTTTCTAAAGAAAAATAAAATAAAATAAAATAAAATACTCAAATTCTAGGATAAAATTTTGGATCATATTCATATCTTTTTATTTATATTTCAATATTTTGTTTACTCTATTATAATTAATATCAACATTAAGTATATATGTTCTACTCAAACAAACAATAACACATTGTTAAAAATAAATTTCATTTTTGTTTGTTAGAATAAAATAATAATAATTTATTTATTTAATTATTTTTAGTCTAATCATATGTACTTCATCATTATTATTTAAATCAAGATAAGAATAATGTTACGGTCCATTTATTTTTAAAAGATCACAAATAAAAAAAAATAAAAAATCATCAATGATTGCAACCTACATTCATAAAATAGGGATATAATAACTAACAAATTAATCATTTCAATCAAATTAATAAATAAAATAAAATATAAGAAAATTTTTCATAAAATAACATCAAATTCCATAAATAGATTAAAAAAAGGCAAGAAAAAGTTGAATACCACAAAATCTGGATGGAACCTCGACTAGAACACTCACAATTTTTTTTATATGAATGAGTGTTGTGATTTTCCTTCTTTTCCTTTCTGTTTCTTTTGTTGTTTGTTGGTGTGTTTTTATTTTTTCTTTATTGCTGAAAATTTTCTGATTTGGGAGTGATTCTAATCCTCTCTTTTTTTTCATGTGTTTTTGCTGAACTTTTTTTCTCTTTTTTTTTTGTTTATGTGTGTATATATATTGTGTAGGGTGGTTTGTGAGGGAAGTAGTGGGTTGATGGTTGTGGCAAGTCGTAGAAAATGGGGATAGAAGTGGGGGTTAAGATACTATTTTTTAATAATCAATATAATAATAAAAATATTTGCTAATTATAAAAATAAAATAATAATTGAATAGATAATTATAATATAGAAATACTAGCCTATTATTGATCTTAATTATAAAAAACATATTTTTTTTTGTAATTTCTCTTCTTTTTTTTAAACAAATAAAAATAAAACTTTACATTCAAAAGTGATTTTAATTTTGTTGTTTTCAACTCTTTTTAAAATAAACTTAGTAAAATAAGATAACATTTAAAATATTTATAAAAAATTTAAAATCTATGAAGGGTATAAAACTTAAATTCGGTCAAAATTTATGTGTCTCAGTTTGCCCTCTATGACTGGAAACACGAAGAGTTTTCAGACAAAGAATAGACAAAGTGATAAGTTTTGACCGAACTCTTATTTGAGAGACCAAAATTTGTGCGATCGAGTCCTTGTTTTGGACATCCTACATATACCGGGTGATAAGGGAATCAGGTGTCACGACCCAAAACGAGCCGCGACTGGCACCCACACTTATCCTACTATGTGAGCGAACCAACCAATCTAATCCCCAACGTTTTAACCATAATGAACAAAATACGATGCGGAAGACTTAAAACTCATTAACGAAATCAATTAAATAACTTCTAAAATTCAGCATTCATTATTTATTCCCAAAACCTGGAAGTCATCATCACAAGAACATCTATCCTCAAATTACTAATCTAAAAGTATCTAAGAAGCTAAAATAAGTAAAAAGCTAGTCCATGCCGGAATCTCAAGGCATCAAGACATGGAGAGGAAGATCCAGTCCAAGCTAGAAGCAATAGCTCACCCTGAAATCTGGCTTGATGAAGACTGGCTAGAGTTGCGGTTGAGTTGAAGACGATGGCACGTTT
>NC_028646.1:6793351-6824001 GCF_001406875.1 Solanum pennellii | reverse complement strand
GGCCCGTCGCGCCTGCGACGGTCCGTCCTGCTGCTCCGTCATAGAGTTCAGAGACTCAATTTCCTTGAAGAGTCTGTGACGGTCCGTCGTGCCCACGACGGTCCGTCCTGCCATGTCGTCACGAAGTTCAGAGAGTCGATTTCAGTACCCAAATTTCAGAATTCTAAGTGTTTTGGAACGAGACCCCCTCGACGGCCCGTCGTGCCCATGACGGTCCATCGTAGGTTCCGTCGACTCACACAGTTTTTCCAGAAATAAAATCTGCTGCTCAAAACGTCTAAACAGGTCGTTACATCAGGTCACATGTATTTTAAGGAGATGAAGTGATGAGTTGTAAGTTAAGTGAGGTTCCATCGAGGCTCAAGATCGCGGCTTTTATCCTTACATAAAAAAGTGAAAGCTAAAAGTTAAAAATAAGGCAGAATGATCTGGTGGACCCTTATACTTGTATCAGTTTGTAGTGTGAACCTTCTACTTACCTCCTTGTCATCTGGACCCTTAAACTCATTAAAAACAATTTAATAAATCCTTCTGACCGTTGAACTTGTGTGTCTTTAAGATGGCTGAGTTGGCGAACTGTGTGACTTCACTCTCTTTAAGGCGAGTGAATAACTTTTTCAGGTAAAAAAAATTAAAATAAAAAATAAATAAATTAAAAAATAATTAATTAAAAAGTCTTCTTCTTCCCCACTTCCCCAATCTTTTTGCCATTTCCACATCTAACCAAATTCTTTTTTCCTTCTTCCCGGTTTATCAACAATGGAGACTAGCGCTCGCCAGAGACCTACAATTGATTCACCGGAGGTTAGCGTTCACCGGAGATAAACAATTAATATACTCATTTGCAATCCATCTTTATCAAGAACCCACTTAGTCAAGCTTCCTCCAAAATCCAACTCAAAATTTTCAGTAAAATACATTCTTGCATCAATTTCCTTCATACCCATTTCATAAATTTTCAGAAATATACTTTTTGCATCAATTTCATAATACCCATTTTAGGAAATCCCTAAATATACGTTCTTGAATCTGGCAACTTTCGAATAGGATCCAAAGCAACATCAACACCCACTTTTTCTTAGTGCCACCAGTTACCATCAAAATCCCAATCCAACATAACCAAAAATATCTCCGAACTCCGGCCAAGTTGTGAATAATTAAAAATTGTGTCAATATTTTTTACTTCCATGAAAAGAGTAGAAGAGATTGGAAAAAGAAAAAAAATAAGTGAATAAATTTTTTTTTTGTCACTTTCACCCAGCCTAGCTACATATTCTCCTTGAAGCATTTGAAGTAGCATGTCACCTTGTGTTTGGCCTGATATTATGCATTCTATGTAGCTTGATATTTTCCAGTTGTGAATGAAGATAAAAAAAAGTGAGATTTTGGGAATAGAGACGGCTATGGCAAAGAGAAACAAAAATTGAAAAGAGAAAGTGTAACTAGGTATATTACTCAAATATAATAAAAGAAAAATGACATGGAGTGATCATATACATGTGTCATTATATAATCATACATGTATTTTTTAATTATTTTTAAAATTACGTGTCAGACGTTTGTAATACACACAGTTGAATAGTCAAAAAATGTGTTTAAAATATTGTGTTTTACTGAGTTCAGGAGTTCATGTGACAAAAGAGCAAGTAGAAGGGTTCACAATACAAAGTGATATAAGTATAAGAGTCCACCAGATCATTCCGCCTTAAAAGAAAAATAAATGTACAAGCTCCTATCTATGCAACTTTTCTTGAGTCTTCACTTGAATCTTGACTTTAAGATATCACCTTGATTTTTGGGTGAATATCTTAATCTTAAATTGGATTGGAGGCTGAACTTGCCACTTAGACAGAACTTTTGATATTTTTCAAAATGACACTTTGAAAATGCTATTTAATGACTGCATATTTTCTTGATAGGAAGTTGACTAGTAAACGATGTGAGGAAGTCAGGCTGCTACATGCATTGAAGAAACAGATTCTGACAATCGTGGGATTGATCATTCTGAAAAAGAGTTGAAACTTTATTCTTGAATTTTAAATCCATGTTTCGCTTGAAGAAACCTGAAAACTATCACCAAGAAAAAAATAAACAACATTTTTGCCCCAGTTTTCACTAGAAATTTTTTGTGAGTTATTAGCAAATGTAAATATAAAACATAATCTCATACTAGGAAGTGTTTATCCTTGGAGAAAGTCACCAAAATGCATTATCCAGGAGAGTCCTACTAATCTCATTATGCAGGTGGATCCTGTTATTCCCATTATGAGGATGGTCCTTCTAATCCCATTATCCATGTGGGTCCAGCTAGTTCCATTATCTAGGAGGGTCCTGCTAATCTCATTATGAGGAGGGTCCTTCTAGTCCCATTATCCAGGAGGGTCCTTCTAATCTCATTATCCAGGTGAGTCCTGCTAATCCCATTATGAGGAGTGTCCTTCTAGTCCCATTATCCAGGAGTTTCCTACTAATTCCATTATCCAGGTGGGTCCTGCTAGTCCCATTATTTAGGAGGGTTCTACTAATCTCATTATGAGGAGAGTCCTTCTAGTCCCATTATCCAGGAGGGTCTTGGTAATCCCATTATCCAGGTAGATCCTGCTAGTCCCTTTATCTAGGAGGGTCTATCTAATCCCATTATCTAGGTGGTCCCGCTAGTCCTATTATCCAGAAGGGTCGTGCTAATTCCATAATGAGGGGAGTCCTTCTAGTGTCATTATCCAGGAGGGTCCTGCTAATATCATTATCCAGATGGGTCCTGTTAGTCCCATTATCCAGGAGGGCCCTGCTAATCCTATTCCCAGGTGGATCCTGCTATTCCCATTATGAGGAGGGTCCTTCTAGTCTCATAATCCAGGAGGGTCCTACTAATCTTATTATGAGGAGGGTCCTTCTAGTACTACGCCCCATTATTTAGGAGAGTCCTACTACACTAATTCAAATTATTTAGGAGGGTCTTGCTAATCTAATTCTCATTGTTTATGAGGGTCCTTTTTTAACAGAATCATCAAATAAAACCACAACACTTTTTTTGCCCCAGTTTGCACCAGAAAAATATTATTTACACTATTAGTATGAATGAGAAATACTGGTACCAAAGAAAAATAAAATGCAATTAGGGAGTTTGTTCCCTAGAAATTAAAGATAATCGAGAGTTTATTTCTAAGATTAGAATGCAACTAGAGTACTTATTTCATAGAAATGAGAGTGATAAAAATATGACCCAATTTTTTAAATTGAGGAACTTCGTCACTGTTTTTAGTTTGTTATTTTTGATTCTTTTCTTACAAGGATATAAAATTTTATTCTGTAAGATCGAGCCTTATTGTAAGAATACCTACGTATCTCGTATACCAAGAATCATGTCAAACGTAATTCATGAAAATCTAAAAATTATTTTTCTTTTTTTCTTGATTTTTCCTACAAAAGACATTTTTTGAGAAATGAATCAGTTCATCTTTGACAATGTTTTTTTTTAGTTGGTACCAACAATTTAGCATGATGCATATGAGACATCTTCAACTACTTTCAGACAAATTTGAGATAAACTTTGAGTAATCACTATAATTTCATATGATATCTCAAACATACTTAAGTATTTACCTGAGTTCATCTTGCCTAAGTTAAGGTATAAAATTATTCATATCTTCATGTTTCAAGTGCTCTCGCAATAAATGAAGTCCTACTTTACATAATAGAAGTGGGTCTATCTTAGGACGTTTTATATCAAAGCCACTCACACTCAGAAAGATATTCAGTATATGAGATTGAGATACCATATGCTTGGCCCTTGTGTAAGTATCCATTGGTGTGAGAACACACAAAATGAGATCAAATAGAACTTGTTATTTACTTGTAGTGTAGGTTTGGAGAAAGGTAGGACAATCATTTGGGGTAAAGTGATTATTTTCTACTTAAAATTTGCACAACTTTCAATATTTTTCATTTTTCGCATTCGATCTTTGTTTTCTTGATATCTTTTTTCCATTCATTTTTCTTTCTTTTTTGTCCATTTTTTCTCCTTTCATTTTTTATTCTAGCTTTTTTTATTTTGTCATTTTGCTTGAACTTGCAGATATTTGGTCTTTTCACTTTGTTTCCAACTTAGGTCTCGGCGCTGTGTATCTAATTGATAGTGCGCACATGGAGGTGAGATTCAAAAAAAAGTGCATTTATGCACTAAAAATGATATATGTGAAGTTGTGGTTATTCAAATAAAAATGTTTCAGGCTCAAAATAGGAGTCTTATGGATATCATGTCATTAAACAGGCTTGAAAGACACAAACAAATCAAAGAAAGCCTATAATAATTTTCCAAGTTAAATGTTGTTCACAACTTCACTTTAATCAACATTTAGGCTAAGTTCTAGATAAAAAATCATTCGATTGAATTTATATTTAATGTTCACCACACAATGCACAGAAAACATGAGGTCGAATTTGTTTTAACCTTAACTTTAAGCAAAATAGTTTTTCAAGTATAAAATAAATATGAAGAGATACCCAAAGAAGTTTATAGATCACAACAAAGTTGGTCCATGTTGTTAAATAGTTTAACATTTTATATTATTTTTCTTATACACACTTCTAAGAATGTTAGTACCAACCAAGTCAATATTTTTTTACATAATTTTTTTTCGTTTTCCCCATTTTTTGTGACAATGACTTATTTAAATTTTTTTTAGGATGGACTAAACCTCAAAATAAAGATTGTCTACGTATCTTGTCAAAGCAAAAATCAGTTCTGCGTAGTTCAGAAATATTGTAAAGAAAAAGTTACTTTTTATAAGAAATACTTCTCTTTTTTTATACTTTTTTTTAAATCACCGAATCCGAGGAAGGTTACATACGTATCTCATCGGGGTGAGAATCAGGTGTGCATAGTTCGTTCAGATTGAACGACTTAATTAATTTTTTATATATATTAATACTTGTTTGAAAATACAATATTTTGATTTTTTTTATTAATGATACAAAAGAAACTTACATATTTTTAGTTGAATCGAGAAAATTCTTTCATTTTTATCATTTTTAATGTATAATGACACTACAAGAAGAAATATTTTTATGTTCTCTCTCTCTCTCTCGCTCTCTCTCTTTTTTTTATAAAAATCAAAATTCCACTATACTAATCACACAAAAATGAGTCAACTTCTAAAGACTTTCTAAATAGATGCATTTTCATGTAGCACATAAAATGATCTAAATATTGCTCAAGTAAAAAAGGATACTTGACCATGCCGGCCCAACTCTTGTTTCGAGACTTACTAAGTTAAATATAAATTATGCAAATGAGCGGAGCCTACTAGTGGTAACCAAGACCTAAATGAGGTAGGTGTCTAGACTGACTTACTCAACTGGACAACTCGAGCTAAGGAGGGGACAACTTATCGGTAGCAGCGTTATTTCGACTTCAGTGCTGGTCCAACCGCGTTTAACATATGCTACTAGGATGTATAACTATATTCCTGTGAACATGTGTAAGTGTAGTCAAAGACTCATAATGTGTGAGTGAGAGAATTTTTTTTCTAGTAAAGTTCAATAATATAAATTTTAAAAACAATAAAATGAGTAGCAAATAACATATTAGGCCATAAAAAAAATAACACATAAAAATAAAATAATAAAATCAAATAAAAGTCAATATAACAAAGCTCAAATTCTGGTTAGTCTCCAGCGGAGTCGCCAGAGATGTCACACCCCTTTTTCGCGCAAGCGGTATGGTTTTTTCAATTTTAGTTACTTCATTGATTAATGGATTATTTTAATTTTCTTAGAGTCGCCACTTGAAATTGAGTTATGTTGTTCAAGTCACCTTTTTGTTTTAATCCCTAACAAAAAAAGAATAATTGTTTATTTTGTTTTGAAAACCATAATTTCAAATAAGGAATTTTGTTGACCGAAGGAAGGTATTACACATCCCTCGAGTCCGTGGTTTTAGCACGATCGCTTTTATTGACTTATACTAATTTAAAAATATTTTTGGATATACTATTTATAAACCATGAATTGTTTGCATTTTTATTGATGAACTTTTATTTGGTCTCGACCTAGATACGTAACCGTATTCTTGGTCTTCACGATTGGAGACATAACTGTATTTTTTCCACCACACTTATATATTAACCTTATTTTCTATATATCTTACTTTAAATAAATAAAAATTAATTGAATTACTGGATAAGGTGCATCACTGCATCCTTGAGTTTATTTTTAATGTCTTAAAAAAAATATGTAACCACATTCTTAGTAAAAAAATAAATATTTTTTTATGTGCCTACATGTTTGTGTAAAGTTAAAGAAAATACTTAGTCTTTATAAAGAAAAATAAAACAAAACAAAACAAAATACTCAAATTCTAGGATAAAATTTTGGATCATATTCATATCTTTTTATTTTGTATTTCATTATTTTGTTTACTATCTTATATTTAATATCATTTAGTATATACATTCTACTCAAACAAACAATAACACATTGTTAAAAATAAATCTCATTTTTTGTTTGTTAGAATAAAACAATAATAATTTATTTATTTATTTATTTGGTTTTAGTCTAATCATATGTACTTCACCATTATTTTATAAATCAAGACAAGAGTAATGCTACGGTCCGTTTATTTTTAAAATATCACAAATAACAAATAAATATAAATTGAAAAAATCATCAATTAGTGCAACCTACATTCGCAAAATAGGGATTTAATAACTAACAAATTAATCATTTCAATCAAATTGATAAATAAAATGAAATATAAGAAACTTTTTAATAAAATCACATCAAATTCCATGAATAGAATAAAAAAGACAAGAAAAAGATGAATACCACAAAATCTGGATAGAACCTCGACTAGAACCTCACAATTTTTTATATGAATGTGTGTTGTGTTTTTCCTTTTTTCCTTTCTGTTTCTTTTGTTGTGTGTTGGTGTGTTTCTGATTTTTCTTTATTGCTGAATTTTTTTTTTATTTGAGAATGATTCTAATTCTCTCTTTTTTTTTCCATATGTTCTTGGTGATTTTTTTTTTCTTTTTTCTGTTTATGTGTGTATATATAATGTGTAGGGTGGTTTGTGAGGGAAGGAAAATAGGGGTAGTGGGTTAATGGTTGTAGGAAGTGGTAGAAAATGGGGATAGAAGTGGTGGTTAAGATATTATTTTTAATAATCAATATAATATTAAAAATATTAGCTAATTAAAAAATAAAATAAAAATTGAATTGATAATTATAATTAATAAATACTATCCTATTATTGATCTTAATTAAAAAAACATATATTTTTCTGTAATTTTCTTTTCTTGTTTTTTTAAAAAAGGGAAAAGGGTTTGATATACCCCTTAACTTTGTCATTTGGAGCTGATATACCCCTCGTTATAAAAGTGGCTCATATATGCCCTTACCGTTATACAAACGGCTCACATATACCCCTGCCGTTACAAAATGGCTCACATATACCCTTCATTTAACGGAAGTTAAAAAATTAGTTTTAAATTTATATTTATTACTTCTAATTTTTTTTTAAAAATTATTTAGGGGTATATATGTTTCTTCTATCAAAGTTCAAGGTATATTTTAATTTTTTTCATACATAAATTATTTTTTGACTTCTTTTATTATAATTATTTGAATTTCTTATTCTTATTTTGTTTTTTTCTTTCATTCCTTAGTTTTAAAGAATAAAAAATTAAACTATTTTTTTGTGTGTGTATTGTAATTTAATTTCATATTCGAAGAAAAAATTTGATCATCTACAATAAGTTTTACAAGAATAATAGTGAAACATAAATATATTTGATTATCAAAATAATAATTATAAATTAGTAATTGAAACCAAAAAAAGTCAAAAAAAATATGTTTGACGAGGATTAAATTTACTCATAATGGATTATAATTTTTTAGAAAAAAATAATAAAAATTTAGATTAAAATTATTATTTTTTTCATTTCCGTTAGAGGAAAAGGGTATATGTGGGCCATTTGTTTACAAGTAGGGGTATATATGAGCCATTTGTTTACAAATATGGGTATATATGAGCCACTTTCATAACAAGGGGTATATCAGCTCTAGATGACAAAGTTGAGGGGTATATCAGACCTTTTCCCTTTAAAAAATAATAATAAAACTTTACGTTAAAAGTGATTTTATTTTTGTTGTTTTCAAGTCTTTTAAAAATAAACTTAATAAAAATAAGATAAAAGTTAGAATATTAATAGAAATATTTAAACTCTATAAAGGGTTTATAACTTAAATTTAGTCAAAATTTACGTGTCTACACACACACCTGCAGATTTTCTGAAAGTTGAGTTTTGGTCTGTTATGTATATGGGGTGTTACATTATCTCCCCTTTGGGAACATTCGTCCTGGAATGAAGATTAAACTAGCTAGAATAGAGGGAGAAAGCTACAAACCCCACTACTACACTCAGAACTGACTTTCTGACTGAATTGAGTTTCGAGAACATGCAAATACGCTGAAAATGCAAGTACAAACTGAGGGAACAATTACCTCATGTGGAGTGAAATCATAAGGAAAGATGTGAGGATACTTGGATTTCATGGCTGCTTGTGCTTCCCAAGTAGCTCTCTCTACGTACTGACTTCTTCATAAAACCTTGACTGTAGCGACTTTTTTATTTCTCAACCTTCTAACCTGATGGTCAAGAATCTCAACTGGTACATCCTCATAAGAAAGACTATCCTTCACCGCCACACTCTCTATTGGCACTACAGAGGCTGGATCACCCACACACTTCTTCAAGAGTGAGATGTGGAAGACTTGCACTGCTGCTAATTTTGCTGGCAACTTAACTCACATGCCACCTTGCCAACCCTTTTCAAGATCTAGTAAGGTCATACATATCAAGGACTAAACTTTCCTTTCTTGTCAAATTTCATCATTCTTTTCATAGGTGAGACTTTCAGGAAACCCAATCATCAACTTGGAACTCTAGTTCCCTTCTTCTCACATCTGTATAAGATTTCTAACGACTTTGGGTTGTCTTAAGTCTATCTCTAATGAGTTGCACTTTCTCCATAGCATAAAGGACTGAATCTGGACCTACCAAAGTTGCTTCACCTACTTCAAGCCAACCAACAGAAGATCTACATCTATGTCTATAAAAAGCTTCATAAGGGGCCATATGAATGCTGGAATAGTAGCTATTGTTGTAGGCGAACTCAATAAGAAGAAGTTGATCATCCCAACTAACTTTGAAATCGATCACACAAGCTCTCAACATATTCTCTAGTGTCTAAATGGTACGCTCTGCCTATCCATCCGTCTGTAGATGAAATGTTGTGCAAAGGTTAACTTGAGAACCAAGACCCTTCTGAAATGACTTCCAGAAATGAGGGGTAAACTGAGGACCTCTATCTGAGATAATAGACTAAGGAACCCCATGCAACCTCACAATTTCGTTAATGTAATGCTTGGAATAGTCCTCTACCGAATCTGTAGTCTTGACTACTAAAAAGCAAGAAGACATAATCATCCTATCAACTATCACCCAAATTGAGGCATGTTGTCTGCGAGTACGAGGTAACCCTGTGATGAAATCTATATTGATCACTTCCCACTTCCAAGTAGGAATTATCAATCTCTTGATTCATACCTCCTTGTTTCTGATGTTCTACCTTGACTAGGGCACTTAGTCAAAAAATCTGCTATATCCCTCTTCATGCCATTCAACCAATAGACTTCCCGCAGATCACAATACATCATAGTGGCACCTCAGTGAATAGAATATTTGGAGTTATGGGTTTCTTCAAGGATATGCTTTCTTAACTCACCCATATCACGAACACACAATCTACCCTAGTAGCGAAGTACACCATATCCACCTTAGGAGAAAACCTCCACTTTGTGATTGCGGACTGCACCCTTAAGTTCAAGAAAGATTAGATCATTGTCTTGCTTTTCCTTAACCTCCTCTACTAAAGAAGATTTTGCCCCACTCTGAACTGTTACACCATTGTCTGATATGTTCATAAGGCGAACTCCTAAGTGATCAAGCCTGTGAACAACCTTCACTAGCTCATTCCTTTCTTCCTCAACATGGGCTATACTACCCATAGATAATCCACTAAGAGCATCTGCTACTACATTTGCCTTACCAAGATGATAATGCACACTCATATCAAATCCTTGAGGAACTCAAGCCATCTCCTTTGGCGAAGATTAAACTCTTTCTGGGTGAACACATACTGAAGGCTCTTATGATCAGTGAACACATCTACATGAACGCCATACAAGTAATGTCTCCAGATCTAGAGTGCAAACACCGTTGCTGCAAGCTCGAGGTCATGAGTTGTATAGTTATTCTAATGTACCTTAAGCTGTCTAGAAGCATACATTATAACCTTATCTCGCTTCATCAACACACAACCTAGTCCAACTCTAGATGCATCACAATAGATTACATAACTAGTTGAACCCTCTTGTAGAGTCAAGAAAGGAGCTGTAGTCAATCTAGTTTTCAATTCTGCGAAGCTTTTCTCACAATCATATGACAATTGAAACTTTACCATCTTCTGAGTTAACCTAGCCAATGTTGAGGCTATGGATGAGAATTCTTCCACGAACCTTCTATAATAACCTGCTAGACCTAAGAAACTTTTGATATTTGTAACAGAGGTAGGTCTCGGCTATTGTTTCACTGCTTCTATCTTATGTGAATCCATTCGGATCCCTTTGCTAGATTCAATGTGACCAAGGAAAGCAACGAATTGCAACCAAAATTCAAATTGGCTAAACTTTGCGAATATTTTGTGATCCTTAAGATAGAACTCTTAACCCAAACTAGATGATAGAGATAACCCTAAGAGATCATTTTTCTGGACTTAAGGTAAGAAATGAATCGACCCATAGGCGCTAATATACTACCATTCCACTCTAAGATTGGTTGGTTTAGAAACTGAAAATGAAAAATCCTAGTTATACAATCGACTGAGGCATAACAGGAATGTAACCAATCCATGCCTAGAATTACATCGAAGTCTACCATTTTTAACTCTACAAGATCTGCTGAGGTGACTTTCTGAGATTTTGTGATAGGGAAATTTCTGTATACCCGTCTAGATATAACTGGATCACCTACTGTGGTAGAGACTACGAAAGGTTCTGAGAGAGTTGCTGGACTAGAACTAAATTTGACTACTATGTAAGGAGTTACAAAAGAAAGAGTAGCCCCTGGATCTAAAAATGCATAAACATCAAGGTCAAAGACTCGTAATATACTTGTTACTACATCAGGAGAACCTTCTTGATCCTGGAGAGCTGAAGAGCATACAACATGTTCTGACGCTGACCGCCACCTGTACCAGATGAGTTACCCAGCTGAGTCGGACGACTTGCTGGTGCTGATGAAGTTATAGAGTGAGCTCTACCATTACCACCTCCTTGAACCTGTCTAGAAGGACAATCCCTATATCTGTGACCAGACTGACCGCACCCACAACATCCTTCTTTTCCAGCGAGACACTCGCCCGGATGGTTATTACCACACTTAGATCAAGTAGGGTAAGTCTTGGTACCCTAAACACTACCCTAGGACTTAGAACCTGATGCCCTAACCTTCTGGTCATACCTATTATTTGGAGGATGGAACACTAGCTGACAAAGGGGCTGGAGCTGAAAACTTCTTTTGACTCTGCGAGCGATTTCCACCACCCAATTTTTGGTCAGAATAGTCATAGTTCCCCGTCCTAGCCTTCTTATTTTCCTTTGGCATGTTCCCTAAGCTTATCTACATCAACCTGCTTAGCATGAGTCATAAGCCTAGAGATGTTCATATCTCCTAGTAGCATAACACTTCTACACTCGGTTTTCACCAAATGCGACACTCCATACAAGAACTTATTCATCTGAGCCCTGAGTCAACCACCATATCAGGAGCATACCTAGAGAGTTGGTTAAACTTGAGCCCAAACTCTTGGACCGTCATGTTTCCTGCCTTAAGTTCATGAATTCCTGAGCCTTTGCTTCTCTCAACTCTATCGGGAAAAATCTGTTAGAAAGGTTTCCTTTCACTGAGTGTACCAGACATGAGAAACATCCTTCAACTAGTATGCTGCCATATCAACCCGATCATTCATAGTGACTTGCATTACCTCAAAGATCTTCTTGATCTCATCCAAGAAATTCTAAGAGTCCTCATTAGTTTGTAATCCTAAGAACTCAGGTGGATTCATCCTAACAAAGTCACGGACCCTTGCTGCTGCTGATCCACCATTTGCATGCACAGGAGCATGAACCCAATTGTTCTGGTTGGTCATATCTAGGCCAACATATGTATAGCATTTCTGAACTCAACATTGGAGACTTCCTAATCTGGGACTGGAGAAGCTCCATTTGCATTCCTGGCATTTGCACTACTAGCTTTAGATCTACAAGGAGGCATGATCTGAAACGTAGAACGTCAAGTTAGAGTGGAATAAGACCATACCTTACGCACGATAAGAGTAACAAGAAAGTGAAGTTTTCCTAAAACACTTCATAGCCTCCCTCTCATCAGATGTTGTACAGTTCACACCCATGAAAAGAAATCTACTTCGTGCTGCTTTTTCGACATCCTAGGACTCTTAAAACTAGTGTTATAATACTAAGTTTTATCACGCCCCGAGCGACACCCGAGATGCAGACACAGAACTTAGGACCACAAGTGATCCCAAGTTAACCCTGCTGGTATGATCATGATCATACTAAAGATAATAAACTGAATACGAAAGATAAATCATAATTTAAATTGAAAATATGGGGAATACCCATATTCTATAACTGAGATATTGGAAAACAATGAGTTTAATACAAAGGAAATATTAACTCAATACTAAGCTGAAACTAACTATGTCTGAAATAAGCCTCTAACTGACTAGAAATGCTAGGAAAAGCCCCAGATAAGTCTAGCAAAAACTAAAACTAAATGACTAAAAGACTGAAATGAACTCATGACTATTGTCCTAGGAGAATGAGGACTCACCATATAATCTGCTGAACCGGGGATCGGAAATCTATGCGTGATCTGGATGCTGAGAAACTGAACCTACATCACGAGAAAATGTAGCGCACGTATGTGTTAGTACTTGAAGGTAATAAGCATGTATGATAGAGTAAAACTAAAATAGAACATAACGGAACAAACACAAAAGAAAGTATAATAATCTGAGGATGATATACTGAATTATGAGTTAACTGAATATAATGACCAAATTTATAACATGCTTAGACTGAATGATAACTGAACTGTAAATATGGTCAATACATTAAAGTTTGATTGATCTGTGGGAGCTACCAATAAGCGATAATAAAACCACATCAGCTAAATGTGGATTCGGATGTATACGCCCTATCGGGACGACCCAATATACCCTGCTAGTGGTATAAAGGCATGCTGGCGTGATCACTAAACTGATTGCCCACAGAGGGGACTTACAACCTACTTGGCTAGTAGATCTGGGACTAATTTGGGTACGTTGAACCCTAGTCTAACTCGGTATTATGCTACTCTCATTGATTAATGCAATTAACTAATTATGTATGAATTTTCTATAATGCTCGATAGCTCAAAACAAAACATCTAAACTGAGAATGCAACATTTAATCTCATAATGATGCGTTAACAACTTAGGCATATATAATAGAATAACTCAAATATCTGACATAATATATGTAATTCAAAAACTAAAGAAATACATAGCGAGAGTTCTGAAATTCATGCAATAATCCGAGTAATGACATGATAATCTGATTTGGAACATATAACTATTAAATTCATGAAGTTCTGTTAAAGTTCTACAAAGCCTAGGTCTAATCATAATATCGGAATGAAGAATTTTACTGAAAACTAGGGACCCAATGGGTGAAGAAAACCCACTAGTGAAATGTCACATACCTGGTGATGAAATTCACGAAGAAACACTTAGATAATGGTCAATGCATTAGAGTCTGACTGAATTAGGGGATCTACTAATAACCGATAATAAAACCACATGATCTAAATGTGGAGTACGATGTATACTCCCCATCGAGAGGACCCAATATATCCTGCTAGAGGTATAAAGGCATGCTGGCGTGATCACTGAACTGATGCCCGCAGAGGGGACTTACAACCTACTTGGCTAGTAGTTCTTGGACTAATTGGGTACGTAGAACCCTAGTCCAACTCGGTATTATGCTACTCCCAATGAATTATGTAATTAACTGATTATGAATGAGTTTGTGTTAATACTGGATAGCTCAAAACTCAACATACAAACTTAGAATGCAACATTTAATCTGATATTGATGCATTAATAACTGAGGCATGTACAACTGAATAGCTGAAATATCTGACCTAGCATGTATAATTTAATAACTAAAGAAATACATAGCCAGGGTTGTGAAATTAATTCAATAATCGGAGTGATAACATGGTAATCTGATTTGTAACATATATGTAATTAATTCATGAAGTTCTGTTGAAGTTCTAGAAACCCTAGGCCTAATCATGATATGAGAATCAAGAATGTGACTGAAAACTAGGGACCCAATGGGTGAAAGGAACCCACTATTGAAATCCCACATACCTGGTGATGAAATTCGCGAAGAAACATTTGGATTTCGGGGGTGGAACTTAGGGAACCTTGTTGCGTTCTTGAACTAGGGTTCTTGATTTTTTTTCTCCTTTCTTGCTTCTAATTTTTTAAGTTTTGATTAATTATTTGACTTAGGTAACTTTTAGTTATGTTTCTAGGCTTAAACTGACTAAAATCTGAATATTTAGGATAAAAATGACATACCTTAAGGTTTAAAAAAATGAAAAAGACCAAAAGACCCCTGAGTTAATTGCTGTCGGACCAAACGATGACCTGGATTCACAGTCCATCGTTCAATTGACGGTCCGTCATTTGGTTTCGTAGGTTGGGTCTATTTAATAGGCATTTACTTAAATGGTCATAACTTTTAACTCAGAGTTAGGATTTTAGTAAGGTTGGTGGCTATGGGAAGATAATTCAATTTTCTATTTGTGGGTACGTCATGGGACACCTAATTCATTTTTTGCTAAGAGTTATGATCAATTGAAGTTGATCCAACTGCATTCCACCTACGGTAAGACCTACGGACCGTTGATCGGACGACGGTTCGTTCTGGTCACCTGTGATTCATATTAGAGAGTGGGTGAATGAGGTGTTGATCGAAGGACGCGTACGACCATAGTCTGACCTACGGACCGTAGGTTCGTCCATCGTGCAACACTTAGTCAATTTTTCCTTGGCTGAGATTATGGGGGTTTCTGACTCCATCAACGGATGTGCAGGATGAACCGTGGTCAGGATACGGTCCGTCGTTTGCACCTACAGATTTTCTGAAAAACTGGTTTTGGTCTATATTGGAAACAGGCTGTTACAGGTTTAATGTAGGTATTGCTCTAATTTTTTTCTAGTTTTGATAGTTGATTTACTGCAATTTTTGCATCTACTTTGTGCATTTTTTGGTGTTTACTTGATGAAGTTTTGCTGCTATTTTTTGCATTTTTGAATCGGTTTTTTAATTCATATTTCCTCACAAATGACTACTTTTCAAGTCATTCTTATTTTGAGATTGGAAATATGCATATTTCTCTATTTATTCTTACTTTTTAAGTCATTTACTCATAAATTTGGCAAAGCTAGTTGATCCAATCCCAAGTTTTATTGATATTTTTTTTTTTGTTGACTAGAGTGATTGCCCCTTTTTATTTTTTTCATTGGTTGAGTTTGTACATTTATGATGTATAGGTGTAATGACTGCCCCTTTTTATTTTTTTCATTGGTTGAGTTTGTACATTTATGATGTATAGGTGTAACAGAGTATCGTTTATTGTACATCTTATATAGATAACTATAGATTTGGGACCATTTCAGCATTTAGCATGAATTCTTGATCACAAATCTGAGTATATTTGGACTAGACACTTGTGACTTCAAAACAAATAGTTGTTAAAGCTTTAGAAATAGTTGTGATTTCAAAAACAAATGTGACTTCAAACCAAATGGTTTTGACTTCAAAAACAATTGAAATCCACTTGAAGCAACCAAAATGTGGTCCTCAAGTTTGTACTGCTATATGTTCTATAATATGCTAAAGAATATAAATAAAGATTATAATAAGTCACTATCTATGTTTCTTTTGGCAGACTATATTATTTTTGTCTTATTAGATCTACTATTAATGTTGCTAGAAAAATGTTTGTGATCCTCTTTTTCTTTAAGCCCAGTTGTTCTGGATACTTTCTTGATCTGTTGGAAGGTAACAATGCACGTTTTCAAAGGAGCATGGTGTATGATCTTCTCAAGCGCAAGATCAAGCATAAGGGTGATGATGATCATGGTTTCAAAGATAAGAACAAGAAAATAGATGAGATTTGGACAAAAAGTTACGCCCAATAAATTACCTATTTGTTGCAACAGATAGGTCATTTTTTTGGATGAAAACGTAATCATTTGCCACTGATTTACTTATGTACAATAAATGACCTATGTATTTCAACAAATAGGTCATTTATTGAACGAAAACTTAATCATTTTCTACTGATTTACTTACGTTCAACAAATGACCTATTTGTTGCAACAAATAGGTCATTTTTTGGATGAAAACTCAACTATTTGTTATTGATTTACTTACATTCAACAAATGACCTATTTGTTGCAACAAAAATGATTGAGATTTCGTCCAACAAATGACCTATTTGTTGCAACAAATAGGTCATTTTTGGATGAGATCTCAATCGTTTGTTGCTGTTTTAATTTCTATTATAATTTATAGATTATTTTTAATATAAAATACTTTTATTTATAGATTGTAAAATCCCTGGATTGTCCCACGGAGCAAGAGTTGCAAATGCCATTTTCTTAACTCTAGGAATCATTGACACAAAATCAGACCCTACAGTGAATCTGATAAAAAAAGAAATGGTTGGAGCAACAACCATCAAAAGGGAAGCACTTATTGTTCCTGGTGATGCTGATGATGTTGCAATACAGGTTGGTGTTGATGTTGATGTTAATCTTGGTGTTGATATTGGTGATGTTGGTGCTAAAACTGGTGGTGAGCATGTTGATGATGTTGGTGGTAAAAAAAAAAGTGGATTCACCCTAGCTCAAGTTCTGCATGCTATAAAGAATGCAAGAACAAAGAGGCTTAGTTAATATCTATTGGTGAAGATGTGAAGAAGTCTCTTGATGCTCTTACTAGTGTTGTTAAGAAATTGATATCTAAGTGAGGTTTTATTCCATCAAGAAAATTTTTAGAATAATGCACACCATTGAAGATTAAGAGAAGAAAAAAAATTAATTTCCAAGATATTATCAAATATGAAAAAAGAAACAACAAATTGCAACTATTCCTCTTGCTTGCAATGTTGAGTCATCTACATGAGCCATAAAAGTGCAGCAGAAGTTGTAGAAGTTATGCGCTGCTGAAGTCATATTCTGTAAGCTGAAGAACCTAATATGAATCGTAATTCATGAAGACTTCTCATATTTAGTTAATAATATTATTGTCCATGACAATATTTTATATTTGATAGATGTTCAGTTATTTTATCACGAATTTCATTATATTCTTAGAAATTCAAAATGTTAAATTATATGGGTCATCTATTGCAATAAATAATACATATTAGACATTTCTTCTAACAAATTTCTATATTTGTTGCAACAAATGAATAATCCATTGCAACAAATAATCATATATGGTCATCTATTGCAAAAAAATAATACATATTAGACATTTATTGTAACAGATGGGTTATCTATTGCAATAAATAATGCATTGAGACTATAACTAAACTTATAATTGAAAGGTAATTATAATTAAATAACTTTATTTATAACTAATTATGAGCTAATGAAGCATGTCATATCAAAATAATCAACCGAACACTTTATTTAAGACGAATACAATTAGTTGATCATGTAATTACTCTACAATAGATGAGCATATATTCTTGATTATTTTCAATCGATGGGTCATCTATTGCAACAAATAATACATATTAGACATTTTTTTTAACAAATTTCTATAATTGATACAACATATGAATCATCCGTTGCAACATATGAGCATATATAAGTCGTATATTGAGAATGAATAATACAAATTAGACATTTGTTGTAACAGATGATTTATTTATTGCAACAAACAATGCATTGAGATTATGAGTAAACTTATAATTTCAAGGTAATTATAATTAATAACTTTATATATCACTAATTATGAGCTAATGAAACATTTCATATCAAAATAATCATTTGACCACTTTATTTAAGACGAATACAATTAGTTGATCATGTAATTACTCTACAATACATTGAAAATATAATTGAACTTATTAATTAAAAGATAATTATAACTAAATAACTTTAGTTAACAATAGTTATGGGCTAATGAAGTATTTCATATCAATATAATCAATTGATCATTTTATTTAAAACGAATACAGTAAGTTGATCATGTAATTACTCTACAATACATGAGCATATTTGCTTGATCATTTCCAATGGATGGGTAATCTATTGAAACAAATAATACATATTACACATTTTTTGTAATAAATTCCTATAATTGTTGCAACAGATGAATCATCCATTGCAACTGATGAGCATATATGGGTCAACTATTGCAAAAAAATAATACGTATCGGACATTTAATGTAACAGATGGGTTATCTATTGCAACAAACAATGCATTGAGATTATGACTAAACTTACAATTGCAAGGTAATAACAATTAAATAACTTTATTATTCACTAATTATGGGCTAATGAAGCATTTCATATCAAAATAATTAATTGATCACTTTATTGAAGACAAATACAGTTAGTTGAACATGTTATTACTCTACAATACATTGAAAATGTAATTGAACTTATTAATTAAAAGTCAATTATAATTAAATAACTTTATTATCACTATTTATGGGCTAATTAATTATTATATATCAAAATAATCAATTGATCACTTTATTTAAGACGAATACAATCAGTTGATCTTGTAATTACTCTATAATACATTAAAATTGAACTTATTAATTAAAAGATAATTATAATTAAATAATTTATTTGTCACTATTTATGGGCTAATGAAGTATTTTATATCAAAATAACCAATTGATCATATAATTACTCTAAAATACATTGAAAATGTAATTAAGCATATATGCTTTATTATTTCCAATGGATTAGTCATCTATTGCAACAAATAATACATATTAGACATTTCTTGTAACAAATTCCTATGATTATTGCAACAGATGATCATATTTGTTTGATTATTTTCAACAAATAAGTTATCTATTGTAACAAATAATGCAATAGATAATGCATGTAATGCAAAATATGCAAAAAAAAAAAATGCAAAGGATGAGCATAACTAATATTGTTTATATAATAAATATGAACCAAAATTAATAAAAATAAGTTAAAATTATCAGATTCATAACTAAGTAAAAAATGGTTATTTCACTAACATTATAATTACGGAGCATTTCGAACCAGACATGTTCTCTTCTATCCAATATTTTTACATACTGAACACTTTTTTTTCTTGTTGGAAATGATTCTACGACTCCACTCCTCCTCTTCGTTAGCCTTCTTTCCGGTTTGCTTGGGTCAACATATGGAGGAGATATTTCTCTCTCCAGAATATCCAAAGCAACAACTCAAGAATCTTGGGGAGGCACTATATTAATTTCCTCACAATACGCAATTAAGTATTATTTCACCAAATAATATGAAGACGATGTTATTAACCTGTCTTTGAAAAATCATAATTACTGACATAATTAACCAAAATGAGTTAAAATTATCAGATTCATAACTAAGTACAACATAGTTATTTCACTAACATCATAATTACGGAGCATTTCCAGTCGGACATGTTGTTCTCTTCTGTCCAATATTTTTACATACTAAACACTTATTTTTTCATGTTGGAAATGATTCTTCGACTCCATTCCTCCTCTTCGTTTGCCTTCTTTACGGTTTGCTTGGGTCAACATATGGAGGAGATATTTCTCTCTCCAAAATATCCAAAGCATCAATTCAAGAATCTTCGGGAGGCACCAGATTAATTTCCTCACAATAAGTAATTATGTATTAGTTCACCAAATAATATGAAGACGATGTATTAAGTTGTCTTTGAAAAATCAGAATTACTGATTTTGACAAAACTTTGCAGAAACACGAAGTAACCAAAGTTCAGTAAGAAAGATGAATAGAAATTAATTAAGAAAAAATAAAATTTGTAACATACCAGAATTTGAAAAAAATTAAACAGGAAAAAGATCAAGTCCACTTAATTCACAGTGTCCCCTTAAGAAAATTATTCTCTTCTAGTATCCGAGGTTTGATTTGGAATATGCCCTCCAAGGATAAAATAATCTCAATCACCAGCGTGTAGATACCAGAAACTCTTGTGTCAGCAAACCACTCAACAATAGTAAAGTACACAAAGAAATTTTTGGGCAGAAGAAGAAAAAGAAATCAGAAAAATTCGTAAGGAAAATTCTGAGGAATGAATGGTATTTATAGGCAAGAATAACAGATTCTGAAAGGTTGCAACCCTTTCAGACTCCACCTACCATTAATGAAAGTTTGCAATCTTTCAAACGGTCCAGACTGTTGTTGAAAGCTGCAACCTTTCAAAACACATATTTCCTGTCACGCCCCGAGCTAACCCCGATACACGGACACGGAACCAAGGACCACAAGTGATCCCAAGCTAACCCTGCTGGCATGATCATGAGCATACTGAAGATAATAAACTGAATGCGGAAGCTAAATCATAATTTAGAATGAAAACATGGGTAATACCCATATTCTATAACAGAGATAAGTGAAATACTGATGAGTTTAATGCAAGGAAGTTATTAACTCAATACTGAGCTGAAAATAACTATGTCAGAAAATAGCCTCTAAAATGACTAGAAATGTCGGGACAGCCCCAACTAACTCTAGAAAAAATTGAAACTAAAGATCTAAATACTGAAAAGAAATTCATGACTATTTTCCTCGGAGAACAATGACTCACCACTAAATCTGTTTAATTAGAGATCGGAAACCGATCTAAGTGCGATCTAGATGTTGAGAACCTGAACCGACATCACGAGAAGATGTAGCGCACATACGCGTCAATACTTGAAGGTAATGATCATGTAGGATAGAGTAAAACTGAAACAAAACATAACTGGACAAGCACAAAAGCAATTATAATAATTGGAACATGAACTGAATTCTGAGTTAACTTGATGGAATGACAAAATTTATAACACGCAGAGACTGAATAATAACTAAAGTGTAAATATGGTCAATGCATTAGATTCTGACTGAACTAGGGGAGCTACTAATAACCGATAATAAAACCACATGAGCTAAATGTGGAGTACGATGTATATGCCTCATCGAGAGGACCCAATATATCCTGCTAGAGGTATAGAGGCATGGTGGCGTGATCACTGAACTGATGCCCATAGAGGGGACTTACAACCTACTTGGCTAGTAGTTCTGGGACTAATTGGGTACGTAGAACCCTAGTCCAACTCGGTATTATGCTACTCCCAATGAATTATGTAATTAATTGATTATGAATGAGTTTGTGTTAATACTGGATACCTCAAAACTCAACATACAAACTTAGTATGCAACATTTAATCTGATAATGATGCATTAATAACTGAGGCATGTACAACTGAATAGCTGAAATATCTGACCTAGCATGTATAATTTAATAACTAAAGAAATACATAGCCAGGGTTCTGAAATTAATTCAATAATCGGAGTGATAACATGGTAATCTGATTTGTAACATATAAGTAATTAATTCATGAAGTTCTGTTGAAGTTCTAGAAACCCTAGGCCTAATCATGATATTGGAATCAAGAATGTGACTTAAAACTAGGGACCCAATGGGTGAAAGGAACCCACTATTGAAATTCCATATACCTGGTGATGAAATTCGTGAAGAAATATTTGGATTTAGGGGGTGGAACTTAGGGAACCTTGTTGCGTTCTTGAACTAGGGTTCTTGACCTTTTTCTCGTTTATTGCTTCTAATTTTCTATGTTTTGATTTAATGATTTTACATAGGTAAATTTTGGTTATGTTTCTAGGCTTAAACTGACTAAAATATGATGATTTAGGGTTAAAACCACATATCTTGGGTTTAAATAAAGTGGGAAAATACCAAAATACCCCTGACTTAAAAGCTGTTGGAGTTACAGACAGAGTCGAATGACGGACCGTAAGTCGAGTAGTGACGGTCCGTACTGGTCGACCATGGTTTGTGACTGAGATTTGTAAGTCAGATGGCAAATCAACGGAGTTAACTTACGTACCATATTTCGACTGACGCTCTATACTGGTTGACTGTGATTTGCGACTGAGAGTTAAAAGTCAGATGGGGAATCGACGGAGTCGGCTGGTAGACTATTAGTCGATTGATTTTCCTTACTGGTCGACCATCCTTTACAACTGAGAACAGGAAGTAAGCTGATCAATTTACGGAGTGGACAGACGGACCGTAATTTGATTGACGGTTCGTACTAGTAGTTTGTCGTTTGTGACTTGGAAATGAGAGTCAGCTAGCCTATCGACAGAGTTGACTGATGGACCGTAAGTCTACTGACGGTCAGTAGTTGGCTCCGTCGCTGACACTTGCAACTTTTGAAAAATCTGAATATCTACGGAATGGGTTGTTACATTATGTCCCCCTTGAGAACATTCGTCCTCGAATAAAGACAAAAATAGCTGAAATAGAGGGAGAGAGTTGCAATCCCTACCACTAAACACTTGAGAACTAAATTTCTGACTAGGCTGAGTTCCCAAAACATGCAAATATGCTGAAAATGCAAGTACAAACTGAGGGAACATGATTCTAAGGTTGAATTAACTCATGAATAACTGAAAACCTGAAGAGGAACTATTACCTCAAGCTGGAGTGGAATCGGAAGGAAAAAGGTAAGGATACTTGGCTTTCATGGCTACTTCTGCTACCCAAGTATCTCCCTCTACAGACTGACTCTTCCACAAAACCTTGAATGAAGTGACTTCTTTGTTTCTCAATCTTTTAACTTGACTATCAAGAATATCAACTGGTACATCCTCATAAGAAAGACTACTTTCACCGCCAGACTCTCTAATGGCACTACAAAGGCTGAATCACCCACACATTTCTTCAAGAGCGAGATGTGGAAGACCGGATGCACTGTTGCTAGTTCTACTGTCAAATCTAACTCATATGCCACCTTGACAACCCTTTTCAAGATCTTGTAAGGGTCAATATATCTACGACTGAGCTTCCCTTTCTTGCCAAACCTCATCATCCCCTTCATAGGTGATACTTTCAAGAAAACCCAATCATCAACTTGGAACTCTAGTTCCCTTCTTTTGCATCTGTGTAAAATTTCTAACGACTTTGGGCTGTCTTAAGTCTCTCTTTAATGAGTTGCACTTTCTCCATCGCATAAAGGACTGAATCTGGCCCTATCAAAGTTGTGTCACCAACTTAAAACCAACCAATAGGAGATCTGCATCTACGCCCATACAAAACCTCATAAAGGGCCATCTTAATTGGTAACTATTGTTGTAGGCAAATTCAATAAGAGGAAAGTGATCATCCCAAGTACCCTCAAATCAATAACACAAGCTCTTAACATATCCTCTAGGGTCTGAATGGTACGCTCTGCCTGTCCATCCGTCTGCGGATGAAATGTTGTGCTAAGTTTAACTTGAGTACCAAGACCCTTCTGAAATGACTTCCAGAAATGAGAGTTAAAATGAGGACCTCTATATGAGATGATAGACAAAGGAACCCTATGTAACCTCACAATTTCATTAACGTAAAGCTTAGCATAGTCCTTGACCGCCAAAAAGCGAGAAGACTTAGTCATCCTATCCACTATCACCCAAATGGAGTCATGCTGTCTGCGAGTACAAAGTAACCATGTGATGAAATCCATATTGATAACATCCCACTTCCAAGTAGAAATATCGATATCTTGAGTCATACCTCCTGGTTTGTGATGTTCTACCTTGACTTGCTGGCGATTGGGGCACTTACTCAAAAAGTTTGCTATATCCCTCTTCATGTCATTCCACCAATAGATTCGCCGCAGATTGCATTACATCTTCGTGGCACCTTGATGAATAGAATACCTGGAGTTATGGGCTTCTGCAAATATATGCTTTCTCAACTCACCCACATCAGGAACACACAATCCACCCTGGTAGCGAAGTACACCATATTCCCCTTGGGAGAAAACCTCGATTCTTTGATTGTGGGCTGCACCCTTAAGTTCAAGCAAGGTTGGCTCTTAAGTTCCAGTAAGGTTTGATCACTGTCTTGCTTTTTTTTTTAACCTCCAGTACCAAAGAAGATTCAATCCCATTCTAAACTGTTACACCATTGTCTGATATGCTCATAAGGCGAACTCCCAAGCGAGCAAGACTATGGACATACTTCACTAGCTCATTCCTTTTTTCCTCAACATGGGCTACACTACCCATATATAATCTACTAAGAGCATCTTCTACAACATTTGCCTTACCAGGATGATAATGCACACTCATATCATAATCCTTAAGGAACTCAAGTCGTCTCCACTAACGAAGATTCAACTCTTTCTGGGTAAACATATACTGAAGACTCTTATGATCAGTGAACACATCTACATGAACACCATAACAAGAAGGGTCTCCATACTTTGAGCGCAAATACTACTGCTGCAAGCTTTGAGGTCATGAGTCGGATAGTTCTTCTCATGAACCTTAAGGTGTCTAGAAGCATAAGGTATAGCTTTATCTCGCTGCATTAACACACAACCTATGCCACTTCTGGATGCATCATAATAGATCACATAACCATCTGAACCCTCTAGTAGAGTCATGATAGGAGTTGTAGTCAATCTTGTTTTCAATTCCTTAAGCTCTGCTGGAGCCATTTTTTTAAGAAGGAATAGAAATAGGATGGGTATTTGGAAGGAGATCATTCCAAAGTCAATTTCCCTACCGGGAGGGATTCCGGGAAGATCTTTTGGAAATACTTCTGGAAACTCAAAGACTACTGGAACTTACTCAAGGGTTGGGGTTTCAGATCTAGAATTCTTAACCCAAACTAGATGATAGAGATAATCCTTAGAGATCCTATTTCTGTCCTTAAGGTAAGAAACGAATCGACCCATAGGCGCTAAGATACTACCCTTCCATTCAAAGATTGGTTTGTATGGATACTGAAAGCGAACAATCCAAGTTCTACAATCAACTGAGGCATATAACCAATCCATGCCTACAATGACATCGAAGTCTACCATTTCTAACTCTACAAGATCTGCTGAGGTGACTTTCTGAGATACTGTGATTGGACAATTTCTGTATACCCGTCTAGCTATAACTGGATCACCGACTGGGGTAGAGACTGCGAAAGGTTCTGAGAGAGTGTCTGGACTAACACTGAATTGGACAGCTACGTAAGGAGTTATAAAGGAAAGAGTAGTCCATTGATCTAACAATGCATAAACATCATGGCCAAAGACTCATAATGTACCAGTAAATACATCAGGAGAACCTTCCTAATCCTGGCGAGCCTGAAGAGCATACAAATTATTTTGGCGCTGACTGCTACCCATACCAGATGTGTTACCCTCCTGAGTTGGGCGACTTGTTGGTGTTGATGATGTTGTAGACTGATCTCTACCATTACCACCTCTTTGACCCTGTCTAGAAGGGCAATCCCTCAACGTATGACCAGACTGACCGCACCCCAAGTATCCTTCTTTTCCTCTGAGAAACTCTCCCGGATGGTTCTTACTATACTTAGGGCAAGTGGGGTACGTCTTGGTTCTTGAAACACATCCTTGAGACTTAGAGCCTGGTGATCTAACATTCTGGTCATGCCTGCTTTTGGAGGATGGAACACTATCTCACAAAGAGGTTGGAGCTGAAAACTTTTGTTGATTTAGTGAGCTATTTCCACCACCCAATTTCTGCAGAGAATAGTCATAGTTCCCAATCCTAGCCTTGTTATTCTCCTTCGCCTGTTTTCTAAGTTATCACCCTCAACTAGCTGAGCATGAGTCATAAGCCTAGAGATGTTCATATCTCTTAGTAACATAGCATTTCTGAACTAAGTTTTCACCAAATCCAACAATCCATAAAAGAACTTATTCATCTGAGCCCTAGAATCAGCAACCATGTGAGGAGCATGCCTAGAGAGTTGGTTAAACTTGAGCCCGTACTATTATATTTTCATTTTTCCCTGCCTCAAGTTCATGAATTCTTGAGCCTTTGCTTCTCTCAAATCTATTGGGAAAAACCTATCCAGAAAGGTCTCACTAAAGCAATCCCAAGTAATAGGAGCTGCATTTGTACCTCTATTTTCCTTCCAATGAGTGTAACAGATATAAGTAACATCCTTCAACTGGTATGACGCCAATTCAACCCGATCAATTCTAGTGACTTACATTACCTCAAAGATTTTCTTGATCTCATCCAAGAAATTATGAGGATCCTCATTAGTTTGTGATCCTAAGAACTCAGGCAGATTCATCATAACAAAGTCACAGACCCTCGTTGCTGCTGATCCACCATTTGGATTCACAGGAGCACGAACCCAATTTTTCTGGTTGGTCATAATCTTAGCCAACATCTCCATGACATTCATGAACTCAGCATTGGAGACTTCTTGATCTGGTACTAGAGGAGCTGCATTTGCATTCTTGGCATTCACATTCCTAGAGTTAGCTCTACGAGGAGGCATGATCTGAAACGAAGAATGTCAAGTTATAGTGGAATAAGATCATACCTTACGCATGATAAGAGTAACAAGAAAGTGAAGTTTCCTTAAAACACTTTCTAGTCTCTCTCTCTCATTAGATATGGTGCACTTCATACCCATAGAAGGACTCTACTTAGTGCGGCTTTTCATATATCCTAGGACAATTAAACCTAGTTCTCTGATACCAAGTTTTGTTATGCCCTGAGCTACCCCCAAGAGGAGAACAAAGAATCTAGGACCACAAGTGATCCCAAGCTAACCCTGCTGGCATGATCATGAGCATACTAAAGATAATAAACTTAATGTAGAAGCTAAAGCATAATTTATACTGAAAATATGGGGAATACCCATATTCTATAACTGAGATATATGAAATACCGACGAGTTTAATACAAAGATATATTAACTCAATACTAAGCTGAAACTAACTATGCCTAAAAATAGACTCTAAACAGATTATAAATGTTGGGACAGCCCCAACTAACTATAGCAAAAACTGAAACTAATGGACTAAATAATGAAAATAAACTCATGACTGTTGTCCTCGGATAATGAGGACTCACCACTGAATATAATGATCTGGAGATCGGAAACCGATCTAAGCGCGATCTCGATGATGAGAACCTGAACCTACATCATGAGAAGATGTAACGCACGTATGCATCGGTCCTTGAAGGTACTGAGCATATAGGATAGAGTAAAGCTGAAATAGAACATAACTGAACAAACACAAAAGCAAGTATAATAATCTGAACATGATATACTGAATTCAGAGCTAAGTGGATGCAATGACCAAATTTATAACATGTTGAGACTAAATAATAACTGAACTATAAATATGGTCAATGCATTAGATTCTAAATAAACTGTGGGAGGTACTAATAACCGATAATAAAACCACATGAGCTAAATGTGGAGTTCAATTTATACGCCCCATCGAGAGGATCCAATATACCCTGTTAAAGGTATAAAGGCATGCCGACATGATCACTAAACTGATGCCCATAGAGGGGACTTACAACCTACTTGGTTACTAGTTCTGGGACTAATTGGGTATGCTAAACCCCAGTGCAACCCAATATTATGCTACTTCCAATGAATTGTGTAATTTAATAATTATGACTGAGTTTCTGTAAATATTGGATAGCTCAAAATTGAACATGCAAAGTGAGAATGCAACATTTAATTTGATAAGGATGCAGCTAAAATATCTGACCTAGCATGTGTAATTCAAGAACTAAAGAAATACATAGCTAGGGTTCTGTATTCATGCAATAATCTGAGCAATAATATTGTAATTTTATTTGTAACATATAACTAATTAATTCATGAAGTTCTATTGATGTTTTAGAACCCTAGGTATAATCATGATATGAGAATAAAGAATCTGACCGAAAACTAGGGACACAATGGGTTAAAGGAACCCACTATTGAAATCCCACATTCCTGTTGATGAAATCCACGGAGAAATATTTAGATTTCTGGGCTGGAACTGAGGAAACCTTGCTGTGTTCTTGAACTACGGTTCTTGACCTTTTCCTCCTTTCTTGCTTCTAATTTTGTAAGTTTTGATTTAACGATTTTACTTAGGTAAGTTTTAGTTATGTTTCTAGTCTTAAATTTACTAAAATATGATGATTTAGGTTCAAAACGATGTATCATGGGGTTTAAACAAAGTGGAAAAAGACCAAAAGACCCCTGACTTAAAAGCTGTCGGAGTTGATTGACGATCCGTAATGGTCAACCGTCATTTGTGACTAAGAGTTGAAAGTCAGCTGGCGAATCAATCGAGTCAACTGATGAACCGTAAGTCAACTGACAGTCCGTACTGGTCGACCGTCATTTGCGAGTGAGAACTGTATATAAGCTTATCAATCAACGGAGTCTACTGAAGAACCGTAAGTCAATTGACGGTCCGTACTTGTTGACCGTCGTTTATGACTTGGAACTAAAAGTCAGTTGGCCCATCGACAGATTCGACTGATAGACCATAAGTCGAATGACGGTCCGTAGTTGGCACAGTCGTTAGCACCTGCAACTTCTGAAAAATTCTCAATTTTGGTCTAAGGTATGAGTTGTTACTTTCCAAATGGTGAGAAATTCAAATAAAACTTAAAAAGATTTAAATAAAATGGGTCGCGCAGATCCAAGTCAGGTCGGGTTATTCAACTAAAAAATTGAAACATTTCGGTTAATCTCAACTAAATAATTGAATATATTTATGTTATCAACTAAATAATTGAAACCAGTTTGGCCATTTGATTTAATTAATTAAATAAATAAATAAAATAAACTTTGTCCAAAAAAATAATCTCTTGATCGATCATTTTCAAAATCCAGAGCCGAGCGAGTGACGACAACGGCGGAGGGAGGGGTCCCTCTTTCCAAACCTTTTAACAATTAATAGGATAGTTTCTGTATTTAAATTCTCTTATTTTTTGTTTCACCACCGATGAGAGACAAATGCCTTTTCACTTGAGCATAAAAGGACTTTTCAAGTTCCCAACTTTTTTGGTTTCTCTCTTTCCCTTTATTTCTCATCAATTCTTTCTACATACCCAACAATCCCCCACATTAATGGGGAATGGTTATAACATAGGAATGCACAGAGAAGTGTGTACTTTACAGGCAAGGATTAATTGCATCTGCATAAGTAGGTTTCCCCATGCACTTTTCGTAGTGAACATATGTCGAATATAGGTCAATCGATATATGTGATATCTTTGAACTGTCGAGCTTTAGTGTATATCTAGACAATCATATGTCACACAATTAACCCTTTACTATTTATAGTTCATACGGTTGTGTTCATTTCAGCTATGAACACCTCTTGATTTCATGAGTGTATAGAGAATAGGATTTTTACATAAGATTCTCTTTGAAGCGTCTTACACTTCACACTCACATAGGTGATTTCTAACTGTTTCATCTTGTAGATACACTATTTGGTCAAACCTTCCAATCTCTTAGCAAATCCTTTCAAACTTTAAGTTTTATTAACTCATTAAGAAGTCTTAAAGTCTTAGCCATGTTCCTGAACATTGTCTTCATAATGAGAATGGGTTGAGTTGATTGACAATGTTGAACCGTCAGTCACAACTTTGTTTTTCTCCTTGAATCTAGCTCTTGGGATCTCCAGTCTACTAGATAGAGTTACCGCCATGCTGGCTTGTACTAAGCCGTAAACCCATTCCCTTGCATGATCTTTCAACTGCCTCTCTCACTAGGCCTTTCATTAGTGGACTTGACATATTCTCACTTGACTTCACATAATCAATTGTGATGATTCCACTAGAGAGGATTTGTCTTACGGTATTATGTCTCTATTGTATATGAAGAGACTTATCGTTTTACATGACGCTCCCTGCCCTACCTATTGATGCTTGACTATCGCAATGTATGCAAATAGGTCCCAGAGGTTTAGGCCAAAATGGAATATCCTCTAGGAAATTTCGGAGCCATTCAGCTTCTTCACCAGCTTTATCTAAAGCAATAAATTCAAATTTCATTGTGAAGTTAGTGATACATGTCTGTTTGGATGATTTCCAAGAGACTTCTCCTCCACCAAGTGTAAACACATAACCACTTATAGATTTTACTTCATTTGACCCGGTGATCCAATGAGCATCACTATATCCTTCAATCACAGTAGGATATTTGTTATAATGTAAAGATATCACATCCAGGGAGCACCCCCTAGAAGCAACATGGCGTAATTGACCTCTCGGAGGTCTTGTACAAGCACATAGTTATCATTCATTGAATTGACATAGTAATATAGCGGAAAATTTAACTTTTCATAGCACATCATATGCTAATAACTTTACTTCTTATATATATATATATATATATATATATATATATA
>NC_028646.1:6779209-6793052 GCF_001406875.1 Solanum pennellii | reverse complement strand
TATATATAAGTCGTAATACATATTTAGAACCTAAGTATCTTTGTCATCTTAGGCTCAACAACCTTAGAATACATTAGGGACACGATCCTTAAGACAAAATAAAAAAACTATAACATATTTAATAGACTTTACAGTAAGTACAAATTAGGACATCCTTGGACTTAAGGATTCCTTTCCTTGAGCTTGGGAATCACCTATAAAGCTCCTCAATCATATAGACACCCTTTAAGCATCAATAACCTACAGTTTTTATAAAAAGTAGAGAAGAATGAGATTAGTACAACAATGCACTAAGTATGACAACCATGCAAAAACATGCATTTAAAAGGGACATTTTCTTGAAATCATACTTCATGCCTTTTTGAGTAAATACTTATAAATCCTTCATACCATAGCATTTGTATCATTCACATACTTCATATAAACATATTCAAAGGCCAAACATCACATAAGATCACATATGAATTTATTGCATTCTTAAGGCACATTACAGTAAGCCCTTTTCTCCTTAACAATGAACCACCTTCTCTTTTGTTCATTAACTTCCTAAGTAACCCTTTAGTGATACTTGGTGCAACGCATCACCTTAAGGCCACAAGAAAACATATATATCATCTACACAAGACAACACATACCATCATAAAAGTATAGTACAACATAGACTTAGTTAAGTCAAGACTATAAGGACAATACAGTGAACTCCTAGTCATTATGCACATACTTATTTTACTTCACATAGAACTTAATAAGACCAAACTCATGCCCCCAATATAAGTCTAGTAGTGCAATTACATGTAAGGCCCCATAACCTCACACATACTTAGTAAACCTATCATGATACCACAAGCCTTTACATCCAAGTCATATATCAACATAGTAAGAGGAGACCACTTCATTTATGTCATGCAAGACCTTCATCATATAGTCAACAAGATCAACATCATGCATAAAGACTCATATCATGCACATCGTCATAACAAGTAAAGAAATACTACAATGTCATGCATAAGGACACATACATAGTGATATGCATTACAACACCTTCCTAGAACTTCCTAAGGAGTTACTTGTGCAATGTCTTGATGGGTTCATGACTTCCACCTATCCTAAGTAACCTCCCTTAAGTCATTATAGTTAGGGTCCTAGTCATTTATTTCCATTGTCCATTTTATTTAAGGGAAACTATAGCCTTAATCAACATAGACCATGTGATGCTAAACATGAAATCCGGTGTCATAAAACGCCACACCTAAAAAGGGTTGTCTACCGGCCAAAGTAGAACCAAACATGACATAGATTTTTAGGTGGATCCACTAGCTAGTATCCTATGGTGGCAACATAGTTATGGAACTTGGGGGTACATGTGAAAACCCTCTTTATGCCAAGATTAGGCATTGTAGTTATTCACTTATTGAAACATCGATCTAACACCCTTTTGGGTCATGATGCTATACACCCCATGAGGTTTATGGTGACCTACCTTCCTACCATAGGAAGGGACACACACTCATATTCAAGTTCACTCGGTGCTAAGCTAAGTTCCCTTTATTGAAAACCTTTATTATATTTTTACTTTATAAAACATAGGTTTAGGAGAGTCATCCCCTAATATGCTTAACTCATAGGTCATAGATGAAAGTTCATCAACCTAAATCATGTAAAGAATCCCTTCTCATGAACATAGCATATGTAAAACATCATCTACATGAATACACCATTCAAGACCTCTCTCTTGACTAGATCTTCATACATGTGTGTGTGTGTGTGTGTATATATGTGTGTGTGTGTGTGTGTGTGTGTGTGTGTGTGATCAAACCTTTCACATAACACATTAAGTCACACATGTTCATACATACACATTCTTACATATATAAACCAAAACTAGAACTATCCTATCAAGGTCCATATGTGCAATTCATGGGCAAATTTCCATACCCTTGCCCATACTAGTACACCTATCAAGTCATCCTAGTAAGGAATACATAACATACTTCACATATATACACTTTACATGCATAGTAGTAGACACTAGTGAATATGAGAACAACCTTTCATTAGACTCTATGAACATTCACTACATTGTAAGCATGCATAATGTGTGTGTGTGTGTGTGTAAATTGATCAACTCGATCACATAATGGCTATCAAAACCTTATTGAGGCAGCCACCCTCTTAGACCACATTACACTTTCAAGTATAGACCACACAACACAACTTAGCATAGGAGACAAGAGAATCTTCATAATATACTTTAAGTCTCCTTAACATTAGCTATTCATACATTTACATAGGGTTACATGGGTAGGGTTCATCAATCCTTAACAATTAGTTAATGGAAGCACCTACACATGATATTACCTAACCCTTCACATGCTCATCACAATAGTAACATAACCTAGATTCACAACTCAAGTAGAAGACTAGGCACAAGTTACACATAAAGTGATCATCATAACCACTCATTCATATAATCATCAATTTTCATTCATGTTCAATACATATATATTTACAATAAAGTAAACACCGCCACCATAAGTGGACCATATACACAATGACATACAATGTTTCATCAACATTACTATAAAGAAATAGAGAAGTAGAAGAGTAGAGGAACTCTTACCAATCCTTTAGACTTTGGTCATCATTGACCATTAATAATCTTTTATCAATAAATCAAGTATGGGGAAGTAGCTTAAGGTACCATAATCATACATGAAGTTAAGCATAAGCTACTACAAGGTCATGTTACAACTAGTACAATACATTAACATACTAGAGGGTAGAAGGACATAGACCATCAACCAATTTCACTTGTATGTATTATAGATCATATTTCATCAATAATATCAATCTAAGGCAGTAGCTAAATTTACACTTAATCATATAGAAATCATTCATACATCTCTACAAGATCAAGATACTATCGTAGGCATTAAACTATCAATTCAATGCAGAGTAGAGAGAATAGGCCATCTTACTAATTTTTCTCAAAGTATTAATCATTAATCATAATTTAAAAATAAATTACATTCTAGGAATTAAACTACGAGATAGAAAATCAAGTATTATTGATACTTTATTAATCTTAGAACAAAGATCACATCACCTACATAGCAATATCAATTCATGTAAGCCTTTCTTTAATTTGATAATCAAGGTTTTACACCCACAATTCCTACATAATACCAACTAAAAGCAGTAGCTACAATGATGCTTTGCATAATTGAAATCATACACAATTGCTATAATCGAAATTCATTGTAACACTTAGAAACATAGGCTATTCATACTGAAATCTTCATACATTGATCCTCATGGATCGTTCATCATCAATTCATAATAAATTAACTTAAATAACAGTAGATATAAGCTATTCAACATAAGAGAATCACAATTCAATCGATAACAAGTCAAGATCCCAAAGCCCATGCAAGGACTAAATCGATTTTTGGAAGGGACATGGGTTCATCATGAAATTGGAGTAAAATCACGTTCAAAAAATTAGATTAACATCAATTTATCATGATTTAATCATTGAAGGTGTTTTGATAAGGAATCCATGGCTAGATTGAAAGATTGATCATAAAATCTTCTTTGAAAACGTTAAGAAGAACTCTCCAAGTGAAAGGTTATTTAGAGATGAAGGATCACCATAACTTTATCTACATGAATACCTATAAAACATGATTATTCATCCATGGAAATCAAAGATCCAGTCTATTCTTGATCTTCACCAACAATGGTGGTTTCTAGAGAGAATATTTTTGAAGGGAAAAGTTCAATTCGTGGGAGAGGATTTTGAATGGGTTCTTCACGTGTTAGATGACTTATATACACCCAAAAGTATCTAAATAAACATATTAGATTCAGGTTAGGGCGTGGAGTTAATTTATAATTCACCCCTTAAATAAAACAGACGCAATGTTGCAGCTAGAGGCCACCATCGACGGACCAATCGACTGGCCGTAGGTCAGTCTACTGGACATCCTTTGGCTTCCGTCGATTGGTCCTTGGACAATTTTTGGGTTTACACACTCCCAATATAAGTACAAATCGACTATACCTCACCTACGGGCCGTTGGTTAACCAATTGGCCGTCGTTTGGTCCGTCGATTGACACTGCCAAGGCAGTGTCTTGACCAGCCTTGGTTCCTTCTTGTGGGGCATTTTGCGGGTCCCTTTAAAAGTTTTACCTGGACGTTTCCAACTTTAACACAACCCTTAACAAGTTTTAGAACTTCCACATGAGTTTCACCTAAAACCAATACTCGCAACTCGTCCAAACAGGCTAGGCCCCATCAAGACACACGTTGAGCGTCATAAGGGCTATCTTTCGAACACCTTGAACGTTCTTGGTCGTTTTACCTCCAAACTTCTCAAAACTACATATAATATCTTTAAACATCATTATAAATCATTTTAAGACTTCATAAGTTCATATCACACTAAACACACATGGACACATGAGAAACATAGGTGATTAGTCGTCGAACGTTTCGGTCATTTCTTGACATTCGACTTCCAAATCACTTCAAACTTTATACACTGCCTCTAAACCATATTATAAGTCATTTTAGGACCTTTTAACCATAATAAAAACATGTTAGGCTCTAGACACCCTAACACACGTTTCATTGTCATCCAGTGAGTTTGATTCAGATTACTAGTGAACCGACTCAGTTTGCTAATAGTACATGTTATATCTGGTCGCGTACAATTCATAATATACATCAAACTTCCCAAAACTCTGGAATATCCCAATCGAGAGTCACTTTCACCTTCATTCTTTTGAAATGTAAAGATTAAATCAATTGGAGTTTTGACAACATTGATATTCAAGTATTTGAACTTATCGAATACTCTTTCAATATAATTAGATTGAGATAATGCTGGTCCCTAAGGAGTTTTGGGAATCCGAATCCCTAAGATCAAATTAGCAACTCCTAAGTCCTTCATATGAAATTTGCTGGACAGCATGCCCTTAGTAGCATTTATATCGTCAATATCTTTAATCATTATTAACATGTCATCAACATACAGACAAAAAATGACTTTTTGATTCAGAATGTTTTCAATGTAAACACACTTATCACATTCGTTAATCTTGAATCCATTTGTCAATATTTTTTGGACAAATTTAGCATGTCATTGTTTTTGTGCTTGATTGATCCGATAAAGCGACTTCACAAGTCCCCACACTTTCTCTTCTTTACCAGGAACTACAAACCCTTCAGGTTGTTCGATGTAAATTTCTTGCTCCAACTCTCCTTTTAAGAAGGTTGTCTTTATATCCATTTGGTGGAATTTAAGATCATACACTGCCGCTAGTGCTATTAACATCCTAATTGATGTTATCCTTGTACTGGAGAGTATGTCTCAAAATAATCCAAACCTTTTTTTGTCTATATCCTTTGACTACAAGTCTAGCCTTATATTTGTCAATAGTTCCATCAGCTTTCATTTTCCTTTTAAAGATCCACTTTGATCCTAAAGGCTTATTTCCTAGAGGAAAATCAGTCAATTCCCAAGTATGATTACTTAAAATTGATTCGATTTCACTATTGACAACTTCTTTCCAATAAGTTGACTCAGATGAAGACATAGTTGCTTTAAATATTTAAGGCTCATTTTCAAGCAACAGTGCCACAAAATCTGGTCTGAAAGATGTGGCTTTCTGTTGGCGAGTTCTACGCCTAGGATCCTCACTAGGTAGTGTATTTTCCTTTGATTCTTCTCGTGGTAGTTTAGGTCTTTCACTTTTCGACTCACATTCAGTGTTATACAGATAAATATATTCAAAGAACTCTGCGTTATTTGACTCAATTATCGTACTAACATGAATCTCAGGATAATCAGATTTGTAAACAAAAAACATACAAGCCTTACTGTTCACAGAATATCCAATAAATACACATACAATTTTGCGTCCAATTTTCAATCTTTTGGGTAAAGGAACCTCTACGTTAGCTAAACACCCCCACTCTTTGAAATATTTCAAACTGGGTTTCCTACTTTTCTAGAATTCATATCGAATTGATTGTGTTTTGCTACGGGGTACCCTATTGAGTATCTTATTAGCCGTAAGGATGGGTTCCCCCAAAGGTTTCACAATGAATCAGATTTAATCATTAACGCATTCAGTCATTTCCTTTAATGTTCTGTTTTTTCTTCTGTCCAACCATTTGACTACAGTGTATAGGGTACAATAGTTTGATGAAAAATACTATATTCCAAACAAAATCTCTACAATAGGAGATTCGTATTCTCCACTCCAATCACTTCGAATCATTTTTATCTTTAGATTCAATTGGTTTTCTACTTCATTTATGTATTTCTTAAATGCATCAATTACTTCATCCTTACTATTAAGCAAATATACACAACAAAATCGAGTACAATCGTCAATAAAACTTATAAAATACTTTTCCCACCACAAGATGATGTAGACTTCATATCACATATATCTGTTTGAATTAAGTCTAAAGGTTTTGAATTTCTTTCAACAAAATTATAAGGATGTTCAATACACTTACTTTCTACACAAATTTTGCATTTCCATTTCTCGCATTTAAAATCAGGCAATACTTCTAAAATAACAAATTTTTGCAAGGCTTTGTTACTTACATGTCCTAAACGGGCATTCCATAAATCATTTGACTCCAATAAGTAAACATAATTAGAATTCTTATTAATACTGTGAACAACCATTACATTGAGTTCAAAAAGGCCCTCATTGAGGTAGTCGTTTCATATGAGCATCTCATTCTTACTTATTACAGCTTTATCACTAACTAGGACACACTTAAACCCGTTCTGAACTAGTAGTGCAACAGAAACTAAATTCTTCCTAATAGTACGGACAAGAAGAACACTGTTCAAAGTCAACACCTTGTCAGATGTAATTTTCAACATTACTTTCCCAGTTTCTGCAATGCTTGTTGTTGTTGTGTTTCCCATGAACAAATCTTCATCGTACTCAGCAAGAGTGTACGTTGCAAAGGATTCTTTCTTAGAGCAAATATGTCGAGTGTCACATTAGTCGAGAAACCACTTCTTGGGATTCGCAACTAAGTTACACTCTAAGATCATTGCAGATAAGTCATCTGCATCTTCCATCTCTTCCACGATGTTTGCTTGACTTTTGCCTTTGCCTTTGTCTTAGTCCTTTCTTGGAGCACGATAGTCAGAAGACCTATGACCATCCTTACCACAATTGTAACAGTTGCCTTTGAATTTCTTCTTGGCCTGTTCTGACTTCTACCCGTTGACTTCTTTCTCTTTTTGTCTTTGGTAGGAGCTTCTTCAATAATATTAACTCCAATAATTGTTGAACTCTTACGAGACTTCTTTTCAGCGTTTTTGTTATATTCCTCAATCTTGAGCCGAATCACAAGATCTTCGAATTTCATTTCTTTACGCTTGTACTTTAGATAATTCTTAAAGTCGTTCCATGAAGAAGGCAACTTATCGGTCATTGCAGCCACTTGAAAAAATTCATTTACAACCATATCTTTAGCAATCAGATCATGTCTTGCACTTGTGAATCAACAAGTTTACTATCTACCATTTTATATTCTAAAAACTTTGCGACCACAAACTTTTTCAAGCATGCATCTTTTATCTTATATTTCTTCTCAGGTGCATCCCACAACTCTTTTGAAGTTGTTATTGCACTATAGACATTATATATGTCATCCTCTAAAGCGCTCAAAATGTAGTCTTTTCATAGGAAGTCTTCCTATTTCCATGCATCAATAATCATGAATTTTTCTTTGTATGGATTATCAGCAGCAGGCACTAGAGTTTCTTCACTGGTAAATTTCTTCAGACCAAGAATAGTCAGCCAGAAAAATACCCGTTGTTGTCATACTTCAAAATTCATACCAATTAATTTACCCGGTTTCTCTGCTTGTGGTACAACAGTTCGGGTTGGTGCAACAATAGCCACTATAACACCTGTGTTTGCCATTTCTGATAAACAAAAATCGATACAGTGTTATTAAGCAATAACTTCAAGAAATATAAAATCACGAAGATTTTTGTCTCCACCAAAACACATATTAATATTTCTTTTATTGATTTCATTAAGATTGTTATTAACATGTGTTTGAAAAAACAGAATTACTGATTTTGACAAAACTTTGCAGAAACACAGAGTAATAAAAGTTTAATGAATCAGTAAGAAATATGAACAAAAATTAATTAAGAAAAACTAAATATGTAACGTACCAAAATTTGGAAAAAAAAATTAAACAGGAAAAACATCAAGTCCATTGAATTCACAGTGTCCCATTAAGGAAATTATTTCCTTTAGTATCTAAGTTTTGATTTGGAATATATCCTCCAAGGATAAAATTATCTCAATCGTCAGCGTGTAGATACCAAAAACTCTGGTGTCAGCAAACCACTCAACAACAGTAAAGTACAAGAAGAAATTTTTCTGGAAAAGAACAAGATGAAATCAAGAAAATTTGTAGGGAAATATTCTGAGGAATGAATGTTATTTATAGGCAATAAGAATATATTTGGAAAGGTTGCAACCCTTTAAGAACCCTCACAACCATTAATGAAAGTTTGCAACCTTTCAAACTGTCCTTGTTGTTCCTGAAAGTTGCAACCTTTCGGAACAGACATTTCCAAATGGTGGGAAATTCAAATAAAAAAGATAAAGATTTGAATATAATGGGTCGCACAGATCCGAGTCGGGTCGGGTTATTTAACTAATAAATTGAAACATTTCGGTTAATCTCAACTAAATAATTGAAAATTTTCTGTTATTAACTAATAAATCGGAACCATGATTGAAAACATTTCGGTTAATCTCTCATGAAATAATTTTGCAAATCTCATTTTTATTTCATCGTATAAACTGGCTATAGGAATTTTTCTTTCAACTTCAAACATTGCATTCACGGATTCATCAATGTTTGAGGTCATAATATCATACCTATACAAAAAACAACAACTTAATAAGATATATAATTATATAAAACTTAAACAAGATACTCAATATATAATATAATGAGTCATCTATTGAAATATGTGACTTACTTATTTGGATAAATTTGTGGTTTCATCCTAGTTTGGCTTGGTATTGTATCATGTATTCAATGGGTAAGTCATTTGTTGCAACAAATGAGTTGTCTGGTGCAGCAGATAACTCATATGTTGCAATAAATGACTCAAGTTTTTGGTTCTTTCGCTAGCTTGCCTGATACTGTAATATGTATCCAACGGGTATGCCTTTTGTTGCAACAGATGAGTCATCTGGTGCAGCATATGATTCATCGGTTGTCGTAAATGACATATTTATTGGGACAAGCTTCTGGTTCAGTCCTTGCTTGACATGGTACGGTAATATGTATCCAATAAGTACTCTATTTGCTGCAACATATTACTTACCTGATGGGTAAGCGACTGTAAATTTTTGAAGAAACACTCAAACTACCAAAATAAAAAATTAGAGTAAAAATCATTTGTTTACGTATCAAAATCACCTATGATGTAATGGTCAATGATATATGAATGAAAATTGTTTCAAAGCAGCAGTATAATGTGAATATCAACTGAAGAAGAAAAAAATGATGAACAACTAGAATAAGATGGTGATGAACAAGAAGAAAATGAATGAAGATAGAGAAAAAGAAGAGCAGCAACAAATAAATAAAGAAGAAAACCAACAACAAATGTTCCCAACAATGGAAGAATAAGTAAGAGAAAAAAGGGGGAAAAGTGAGTCGTTAGTAGCTTTTTTCCCCTCAATTTCTTAATATTAAGGTTTTCAAATAATATGGACTAAAGTGTAAAATAATGAAACTTAGGGATGAACAATTCAACCCCTTAATTCTTAATTTAAATTTGTCACCCCTACTCAATACTTAAAACTTGAGTCACCAATTCCTAATTTTGAAACTATTTTATAACCCTTAATCATGTCCCAAGTCCGTCCATAGGTTTTCCTCTCCTCTTCTTAGTGTCAATTATGTTAAACATTTGGTACAAAATAATTAAAATGTTTATTTGTATTGGTATTTCAGTAGAAAACTCATGATTCATGTAAGTGATCTGCCATCAGTGATCGTCAGTATGCTAGTAATTAGGCTTTCTTTTGCGTCAGGATAATTAAGAACGAAGTGACGTATTGGAAAAGGCCGGTTCAAACCCCTTAAAACTAAAATCTTGATGAATTCAATAGTTTGTATTATACAGGAAAAATGCACAAATACCCCCTCAACCTATGCCCGTAATCCCAGAGACACTTTTCTACTATATTAAGGTTCTATTACCCCCCCTAAACTTATTTTATAAGTAATTTTGACCCCTTTTTGGCCTACGTGGCACTAGTTTAAAAAAAAGTCAACCAGTGTTGGACCCACAAGATAGTACCACGTAGGCTGAAAAAGGGTAGAATATATTAATAAAATAAGTTCAGGGGGTAATAGGACCTTAGTATAGTATAAGCGTGTCTTTGAGATTTCGGGCATAGATTGAGAGGGTAATTGTGCATTATCCCTATTATATAGGCAGTACAACTACTTCTATCAAGTGTTATATGTGTTCTGTTTCTCTGCCTAGCCTGAGTGCTTTGTATTTATAATTTTGAATCATTCATGCACTAAGAATCAACTGGATGGTAAGATATAATAATGACGACATCACCATTGTCTTCAACTGCTAAAGGAAAATTCACCAAATTGATCCTCTATTATGTATTTGCGTTTGATAGGAATTTTTTCGGACTCTTCACAACATGTAGATCTTCTTTGGCTTCTATTATAATGGGGATGGCTCCTATTTTGGGAAAGGTCAGGTGCATTATCTTCTAGAGATGAGGAAACTATTGATAATGCCTTTTTAACGATATATATGGTAGACGCATTGTTGGAAGGTTCAAAATTTACTATGGTGTGTCATTTACTAATGCTACGAGTTGTTCACCAAAGATTCATACATTTTACCAGTGGTCTGCAATTAATTTTGTGACTGGTGAATGTTTGCTACTTGATTTTGGAACAAGTTTGCCATATGTTCTGATGTGCATTTTAGTGATGATGATGGCGCAGAGGGTAAATCTTAGTGTGTTTTCCAAGAAAGTTATAAATGAATTGATGAATCATGTCCATTATTCCTTGACTCTTTTACCCATGTGTTTTATTTCGGAAATATTTTTTGATTTTTTGACTTGTTTGGAGTCGCCACTTGACTTTTAAAGAAAAATCAAGAAAACTTATTTCTCAAAATACTTAATCAGAAAATGAATTTGAAAACTTAAAAGGGGTTCGGGGATTCTAATTTATATTTTAGGATGGTGTTTAAGACACCTAAATATCCATTAATACCATTTTTCGACAACTAACTTGTTTGGCTAAAATAAATAAATTTAACTTGATTTGAGTTGAGAGATTATTAGAATTTTTCAAAAAAAGTGAAGTATTAATCTATCGTCTAAGTGGATTATTAATCTCACAAAATTATTATTTAAATCCATTAGTCATGCTCAATTTAGTTGAACCGTTCAAAACAAAATAACGCTTTGCGGGGAGTTGGATTCTATGACCCTAAACTAACGACAATTAGTTAACAAGTAAATGAGTGATAAATAAGAGAGAGAGAGAGAGAAAGAGAGAGAGAGAGAGAGAGAGAGAGTCAGGTTAGGTCCAAGTCCGATTTCTGTACGGCTGGACCGATATTCAGACCCATTTTACTTTGGGCCTTACACCCAATTTTTCACCTGTCCTGATTTTCTAACAAAGTAGTAATCCAAAAAAACCATGGGCTTAGGCCCAAAAAACAAAATACAACATTTTTTGCCTTCATTGCCCAATCTCTTCAACTTCGCAATCTATTCGTCGATTTTGAAGCTTTCTCTACGGCTATAGCAGACTGACTTGATAAAATAACTTGAGCCTTTATGGATCATCTCGAGGATGCAAGAGAGAGGAGATTCCACCACAGACTCAGGGAGAGATTTCACAGCAAAAGAAAGAAAACAAAACAGTAATTAACTAAATGGGAATAAAGAGGAAAAAAATTTTTAAAAAAAGGAATTTCATTGCATTGGAAACCAAATGATTCAAATTGGAATGCTAAATAACAAATTAGCCATGAAACTGTACAGTAATACATATACGCTTTTAGACACATTATGTAATAAGTAAACCTAAACCAGCAGTCAATAATCACTCAAAAATGTGGAGAGGATACAAGATGCATAACCAGTAAATAAGATGCTCTATGCTATGGTCAAAGCATGCTATGGCCAAACGACTATTTAGGAAAAATAAAGACATTAATATCATGCTAAAGACAGGCTGCTAGGGACAACTGCAAACCAATTTATCCTAGGTGACTAAAAATAGCTAGACTATATATCAAACAATTAAAAATGGGGATACCTAAACAGAGAAACGGATTTAAATGGAGGAACCAATAGAGGATGAACAAAATCCAATCCAAACACCGTTTCAACTCAATAAAGAAAGCAAAGAAAGACGCAACAAGCTATAATGCTTATAAACTTCATTCTCGTCACGCATTACACAACTTTCTACCAAACGTACTACTGATATTAAGCGACACAGCCGGCAGACTTCAGCCCATGAGTTTGGACAATTTTGATTGAAAAAAATCCACATACAAGACGCTATTCGAACAAGTCATACTATGCAGAAAGACCGCAAGGACACTAAACAAAACTAGAACCAAACTACGAGAAAGGAATGTTATTTTATCATATGTACTATCCATTTCAATTAATCTGAGGACTTAAGGATAGACAAATAGCAAGGAATAACCTAAACATAACACACATAATACTTAAACATGGTTTGGCCAGAACCACACAAGCCTACTGATATTAAGCGGTAGAGCTCGAGAAAGAAACGCAAAACAGAAACAGGGATGGACATCCAAGATACAACATGCTATATAACGACCCCTAGACCGACTCTCTCCAAAAATTGAATCACACAGCAAACCCCAAGAAAGAGAATGACAACTCGAAACTTAATGCTAGCAAGCCACCAAACCTTCAAGGTCTTAGCTCGATGCTACGCCATAAAAATGACTTTGAATACGTATGTTATATTAAAATGGGAAAATGCACAAGTACCCCCTCAACCTATGCCAAAAATTCCAGATAGACACTTATACTATACTAATGTCCTATTACCCCCTCGAACTTATTTTATGAGTAATTTTCTACCTCTTTTGGGCCTACGTTGCACTAATTTAAAAAAAAATACCAGCTTTGGACCCATAAAATAGTGCCACGTAGGCCAAAAAGGGGTAAAAAATTATTAATAAAAGAAGTCCAGGGGGTAATAGGACCTTACTATAGTATAAGTGTGTCTCTGAGATTTCGGGCCTAGGTTGGGGGATACTTATGGATTATCCCTATTAAAATAGAACCAATTTAGCAGTAACTAACAACAAACAATCATAAAAATAAAAGAAACCTTCAGACATCAGGATATCACTCCCACGAGAGAAGAAACAAAAAGAATATTAGGGCAAAGAAACATTACCTTTCCTTGCCAGCAAAAATGGAGACCGACGAGAGAGAGCGACGATTTCACCACACAAAAATAGCCAAGGGTAGCAACAAAGGAACCCAAGTGAAATCTTGAACGTCAATCAAATTTTGTGAATGCTCGGTTGATGTAATATTAATATATTTTTCACTCTAAAACTTTGAGACTAAAATTCTCAAATTAAAAGTCTCTTACCAATTTCTCCTATTAGAAATTGTCTCCTAAATTTTCCCAACTTTTTTTTCTTCTCCCTTTTTTTTTAACGTTGAAGCGGATATATATAGGGGGATTTAAGGTTCAAAATCTTGGGG
>NC_028646.1:6774262-6778780 GCF_001406875.1 Solanum pennellii | reverse complement strand
GGGGGGGGGGGGGGGACGGGCGGATGAGGGTAAAATCAAAAATCCAAATCTCATTTCAAAATTCAAAACCCTCAAGGACAAGAGACAACTGGGTTTTTCGAGAATACCAGATTTTTTTACCAAAATTTGCAAAGTAAAAATGGACGCAAATGGCTCAGATTCTTGGAGCTTTACGTGGCGTCATCTCGTATTCATGAGGACGAGCACACGCGGATGGTTCAAGCTTTTGATGCTCTTCCTAGAAACCTTGTACAAAATGGGAAAAGGGGAAAGGAGAGACTATGAGACGCGGTGGGTCGAATCGCCACTGGACTTCGCGGTTGCTTGGGCGATCTCAGTTTCTTCTGGTCACGGACATTTTCAGCACTGCGTTTTGACGCTGATGTCGTCTTTTTGTTCTTGTTTGAGAAGAAAAAACAGACGTGGGTCGCGTCATTTGTTGGGAATCGGGCTGGGATTAAATTGTGAAAAGTGATTGGGAAAAAGAGTGTGGCAATGCCTGGAAATAAAGGAACTATAAGAGAGTTAGATTTGATTAGGGTGATATCGGGCTGGGTCGAATTGGGGATGGGAATTTGGGCTTCTAGATTTTTATGGGAGAGGGAATTGGGTTGGGCTAGAATGTGTGAAGAATTCAAATGGTCTAAAAATGATATCATCAAACTCAAATGGGTAGCAATGGATTGCATCCATGACAAAGGAAATATAGTCAAACCACACCCAAATGTATTTCAATCGTACCCAAATTTAAATTAACTGTTTACTTGGTCACAAGATGATTTTGCATAAATTAATTAAAGAGCATCTTAATCTTAACAACATAACATAATTAACTTAGTTATAAACTAATAACTCGAAGAAATATAAGCATAATTTAAGCTAAACTAATTTAATTTAATAAAATACTTACTTAATATTAAAATCTTTTTGAGATAATTTTTGAATATTTATAAAATAACTAATTATGGACAAAATTATATACAAACATATATATAACTTAAAATTATTAAAAGTTACAAGCTTATTTAAAACAACTTCCATATTTTGGATTTTTTTCTTAAAATTTTATAAAACTAATTATTTTAAATCGTTTGAAATAGAAGAAGCTCGAAATGATTAATTTATATGGTGGAGGTCCGAAATTGGGTGTCAACAACTGTTCCTGGTTTTTCTTGGATTGATGCAAGAAATTCGAGTAAAATGAAATTGACTAATCCAATTTTGACCGACCACCTCTTCATATTTTCCGAAAATGAATTTGGCACAAAATCAAGGATTATGGACAAACCCCGAAACAAGTTTCCAACATATCTCAGGCTATATGGGAATTCAGGCTAATTGTAGTTCTATAGCTCGATTTGACGCACTATTTTGGAAGAATTCATAAGTCACCTCAATACCGAGTTATGAAGGGACCAAAATGCTCGAGAATAATATTTAAGAGTGAGTGTTAGAATACAGCTGATTTTTCAACATTGACTCCGCTTACATATCCTTAAACTCAAGGAATCGAGTTGTAGTTCGACTCGATTGATTTAAAAGGAAATCTATTATGCTAGATAACCTTTTCTTCTGGACAAATGACAAATAGATCGAGCATGAAAAAGAGGCTTGTAACCTTTTAGCCATGAATGTGGTGCACTTCACAACCATAATTAAGAACTTATACGGATATAACTTTCATAGCTCTTAGTGTATTGTCACTCAGATTGGAAAATTAATTACGGCAAACCACAATTTTGGATGTGAGAATCAAAACAATAAATCTAAAGAAAACTCACATACCTTCTGATAGGGGAGTAGTTTGATTGTGGTGGAAGTCGCTCCTCTTGTCGGCCCTAAGAGTTTGACACTCCTCTTTGGACTATATCCCAGTTCGCTGCTAAGGAAAAAGTTCCACGTTGTGCTGCATCCTTTTTAATGTTGTCCGCACCTATGGTTTGCTTTTGGAGAATTCATCTTTTCAGATGCTCTCGACAAAGACTGAAATAAAACTCATCAGCATGAAAATGCAATTCAAATGGGAGACAATGTCTTTTACCATGTCAACACTTGATTGTTCTCCTTCAGCATTTGACGTCAACTCAATCGGGTTTAACGTAAAGTAAATAAAGCTTATATTATATGTTTGCCACGTAATCTTCCATGTACTCTTCTTTTGATGTCTAAATAAATAGAAGTTAATGCAGTGTGCTCATATTTCTCTTGATGTCGTCTTTAATGATTCTCTTGGTGTTTACTCTTGCCAAATAAAAGATACAGTTGATGTTAATGGGATGCATGAGTTCTTTTTCCCTTCCTTCGTGATCCATGACATTTTCGCGGTGCATGAATTTCTTCTCTTGCAATGCATGACTTTTCCGCGATGCATGCATTTTCTCTTGCAATGCATGATTTCTTCTCCGCAGTGCATGATTTTTCCGCGATGCATGAATTTTCTCTTGCAATGCATGATTTTTCTGCGATGTATAATATTTCGCGATGCATGATCTTTGGTGATGCATGAATATCTTCTTGTGATGCATGACATTTTCAGCGAGGCATGAATATCTTCCCGCGATGCATCATTCTCCGTGATGCATGAATATTAACTCACGATGCATGATTTTTTTAATGTATGAATATTGACTCGTGATGCATGATTTTTCACAATGCATGAATATTAACTCGCGATGCAGGATTTTTTGCGATGCATAAATATTGACTCGCAATGCATGATTTTCTGCAATGCACAAATATTAACCCGCGATGCATAATTTTCCTTGACGCATGAATATCTTCTTGCGGTGCATGACATTTTTCGCGAGGCATGAATATCTTCCCACGATGCATGATTCTCTGAATTGCATGAATATTGACTCGCGGTGCATGAATATTGACTCACGATGCATGATTTTTCTGTGATGCGTGAATATTGACTCACGATGCTTGAGTTTTTCCTCTTGATGCCATCCTTGGTACTAAATGAAGACAGTGCTTTCAATAGAGCAACAAAGTGATCTTCTGGGCGCCTTTTGGATAATGATATCATCTTAATTGACAATACAGTAAAATGATCCTCCAGGTAGAGTATCATCTAAAATGATAATACAGGTGAAATGAACCTTCAGGTAGTAATACTATCATGTTTGATAACATAATGCAGATGACGCTATTTGAACATAGTTGTATGTTCATAATAGACTTCATGTTGTTGGGAATTGGATGAAACAATGTTGTTCATGTTCCCAAGTCTTCGGTAGAGGCAACATAAAATATTTCCTGCATCCACCAAAAAATTGTTATTCTGGGGAGCTCTTCCCCCCCCCCCCCCCNCGATTGAAGAAATTTACTGATTTCAGAGTAAACCTATAAACTTGCGTACACAAAAAAATCATTAGTTTTTAAAGTGAACTGATATGTGTCGATTTTTTCAGTTCTCTTCTCCTTGTCTTGCTATCTCCGGTTGATTTTCTGATCTCCGACTCTTGATAGATAAGACAAAATATTTTATGCCAAAACAAATGAAGCATAACGGGAAAATTTTAAGAAAAATAAATTTTCGAAAAGTAGTATTTTAAAAAGAGGTCGTTGTCAAGTACCACGTCACGTCAGGCTTAGCGAACTTCTCTGAGTCATATGCTTGGAGGTCTATCTGATTATTCAATGAGGAGTATTCAAAGTCATTTTACACCATTGGTAAGCTCATGTTGTAATCTTGAGGCCATCCTCAAAAAAATTTTACCAGTTAACTATTTTGTCTTATCTTTACTAGTTGGTCAAAAATTATGTCCCAGTGGCAAACTTTAGAGTAACTTCAGTCTCAAATTGTTGAGGAAAAATACCTTTTCGTCGAGAATTTTTGAGTCCCGGTTTCCATTGTAACAAAAAATAGAAATCTTACGGGAGATATGACCGAACTCTTGTGGCGCCTACGTATCTCGTTGAGGCAGGAATCAGGTCAAATATAGTTCCCCCTCAAAGATTATCTTCAATAACAAATTTTAAACAACTGTGGCCGACATAGGCCGCCTACGTATCTCATTCTTGAGAATTCAGGTCAGACGTTGTTCATTACAATAGGAATAAAATTTTAAACAAAGCAAATACAAGCAAATAGAACTATTACAAGTAAATGACAGAATTGCAAACTGAAGCTTCACACATAATATCTCTTGATAGCATTTGAGTTGATCGGTTTCGGTCATGCAATGTCATCCATCTCCACAAGATTAAAGCACCTCTAGATAATACCTTGCGAACCATGTAAGGTTGTCACGACCCAAAAATCACGAGTCGTGATGGCACCTATGTTCCCAACCGATAGGTAAGCCAACCCAACAAGTATCACCAATTCAACTTAAACGTGAGAAAGATAAGTATCAAACTAATATCTAACATACTAAGTATTCAAATAAATGCGGAATATAAATAAAACTACCCCAAGATTTAGTGTCATAAGTACAAGAGCTTCTACAATATGATACAATTCCAAACTAATATAAAAATCTAAACATAAGAATTATCCTATCAGCATAA
>NC_028646.1:6755870-6764320 GCF_001406875.1 Solanum pennellii | reverse complement strand
GGGAAAATTTTAAGAAAAATAAATTTTCGAAAAGTAGTATTTTAAAAAGAGGTCGTTGTCAAGTACCACGTCACGTCAGGCTTAGCGAACTTCTCTGAGTCTTATGCTTGGAGGTCTATCTGATTATTCAATGAGGAGTATTCAAAGTCATTTTACACCATTGGTAAGCTCATGTTGTAATCTTGAGGCCATCCTCAAAAAAATTTTCCCAGTTAACTATTTTGTCTTATCTTTACTAGTTGGTCAAAAATTATGTCCCAGTGGCAAACTTTAGAGTAACTTCAGTCTCAAATTGTTGAGGAAAAATACCTTTTCGTCGAGAATTTTTGAGTCCCGGTTTCCATTGTAACAAAAAATAGAAATCTTACGGGAGATATGACCGAACTCTTGTGGCGCCTACGTATCTCGTTGAGGCAGGAATCAGGTCAAATATAGTTCCCCCTCAAAGATTATCTTCAATAACAAATTTTAAACAACTGTGGCCGACATAGGCCGCCTACGTATCTCATTCTTGAGAATTCAGGTCAGACGTTGTTCATTACAATAGGAATAAAATTTTAAACAAAGCAAATACAAGCAAATAGAACTATTACAAGTAAATGACAGAATTGCAAACTGAAGCTTCACACATAATATCTCTTGATAGCATTTGAGTTGATCGGTTTCGGTCATGCAATGTCATCCATCTCCGACAAGATTAAAGCACCTCTAGATAATACCTTGCGAACCATGTAAGGTCCTTGCCAAATTCGGCACAAATTTTCCTTTGTACTCATCCTGATGAGGAAAAATGTAGTTAAGGACTAAATGATAGATTTAAAAATTTCTGGCTCTTACTCTCTTGTGAAAGGCACGAATCATCCTCTGTCGATATAGTTGACCATGAAAAACAACGACCATTCTCTTCTCATCAATCAAGGTTAACTAATCGATCCTCTTGCTGACCCATTCAGCATTACTCAACTCAGCTTCTTGGATGATTCTCAAAGACGATATCTCGACTTCAGCGAGTATGACTGCTTCTATTCCATATACTAGCAAGTATAGAGTAACTCCAATCGACGTTCTGACAGTCGTTCGATAACCCAACAAAGCATATGGTATCATCGCATGCCAACCTCAGTGATTGTCAATCATTTTCCTCAAAATCTTCTTGATGTTCTTATTGGCGGCCTCCACAGCTCCATTCATCTGAGGAGGATAGGCAGTTGAGTTTCGATGAGTAAACTTAAACTCTTCACATATATCTCTCATCAAGTGAATGTTGAGATTTGCACCATTATTAGTAATGATGGATTCTGGTACTCCAAAATCTGCATATCAGATTGTTGCAAACAAAATTTGGTACAATTTCTTGGTTACCGACTTGTAAGAAGTTGCTTCCACCAACTTGGTGAAATAGTCAATGGCAACCAAAATGAATCTGTGTCCATTAGAGGCGGATGGCTATATTGGACCAATGACATCCATGCCTCAAGCTATGAAGGTCCAAGGTGAACTCATAACATTTAGTTCGTGAAGCGACCCTCGGATCAAATCACCATGCACTTGACATTTATGACATTTTCCACAAACTTGCAGCAATCATGGTTCATAGTCATCCAAAAATAGCCGGCTCAAAGGATCTTCCTCGCCAAACTAAGACCATTCATGTGCATAACGCAAACTCCCGTGTGTATTTGTTCAATAAGCTTCACAGCTTTAGCAGCATCGATACATCTGAGAAGACCTAAATCTGAAGTCCTCCTATAAAGGATTTCCCCACTAAGAAAGAAGTTGAGGGTCAAACGGCATATCTACTTTTTCTGGTGAAGTGTCGCATTCTCACGGTAAGTTTCGGACTCTAAATATTTCTTGATATTAAAATACCATAGCAAACCATCTGATTCTGTTTCAACATATGAACAATGGACTGGATGTTCTTTCAGCTCTATATCTAGAGGGTCAATATAATCAGCATCTTGATGTTTAATCATTGAAGTGATGGTGGCCAAAGCATCAGTTAACTCATTTTGTGTTCTAGTAGTATGTCTGAACTCGATCTTACGAAATCTCTTGCACAACTTCTGTATATATTGCACGTATGGTGTTATCTTTGGGTTTTTCACGGCCCATTCTCCTTGAACCTAATGAATCAACAAATTTGAATCTCCAATAACCAAAAACTCGTGGATTTCATGTAAATGGCCATTTTCAAACCGAGGATACAAGCTTCATATTCAACCATATTGTTCATCCAACTAATGAAGAGTTTGGCTGCCACAGGATAATGTTGACCAGATTCTAACAGTAAAACAACTCCAATACCTCTTCGTTGGTGATTTGCGGCTCCATCAAAAAATACTCTCTAACTAAGGTATGCTTCAGAAATATCTTCACCTACAAATGATACCTCTTCGTCGGGGAAATAAGTTTTGAGCGGCTCATACTCTTCATCGACAGTATTTTCCGCAAGATGATCGTCCAAGGCCTGTGCTTTTATCGCCTTCTGGGTCACATACACTATATCAAATTGTCTCAAAAGGATTTGCCATTTAGCGAATTTTCTGGTCGGCATCGCCTTCTGGAAGATATACTTTAGGGGTTCCATTCTGGAAATGACATATCTAGTATAAGAAGACAAATAATGCCTCAATTTCTGGGCAATCCAAGTCAACGCACAACATGTTCCTTCTAGAAGAGTGCAATGGGACTCATATGGAGTGAACTTCTTGCTTATGCAATAAATAGCTAGCTCTTCCTTCCTTGTCTCGTCATGTTGACCAAGTACACATTCAAATGCATTATCTAAGTCAGACAAATATAGCAAGTTTCCTTCTCGCGGAGACACCAACACCAGCGGATTGGACAAGTAGTTCTTCATAGCATCAAAAGCAGTCTGACATTCTTCAGTCCACTTTTTCAAAGCATCTTTCTTCAACATCTTTAATATAGACTCACATACCACAGTTGATTGAGCTATGAATTGACTGATGTAGTTCAACCTCCCTAAGAAACTCATCACTTCCTTCTTAATCTTCGGAGGAGGTAACTCTTGAATTGTCTGATCTTAGAAAGGTCGAGCTCAATACCTCTTCTGCTGACTATAAATCCCAAAAATTTTCTAGTTGGCACTCCAAAAGCACATTTAGAAGGAGTTAATTTCAAGTTATAACGATGCAGACGATCAAAGAACTTCTTTAAATGCCTCAAGTGGTATGAACTCTCGCGGGACTTGATTATGACATCATCTACATACACCTCGATCTTCTTATGAATCATGTCATGAAAAATGGTCGTCATAGCCCTCATATAAGTAGCACCAACATTTTTTAGATCAAATGGCATCACCCATTAATGATACACACCCCAAGGCGTAATAAAAGTTGTCATTCTGCATCTTCTCCGTCCATTAGGATTTGATGATTACCTGCATAACAATCAGAAATGAATCCATTTCATGCTTAGCACAATTATCAATCAGAATGTGAATGTTCAGCAATGGAAAATTATCCTTTGGGCTGGCATTGTGGACATCCCTGTAGTCAACACAAATTTTGATCTTCACATCTTTTTTGGCGACTAGAAAAACATTGGCCAAGCAAGTCAAGTATTGCGTCACCTCTCTTATAGAGACGCTATCTCTTTGGTGATCTCTTCTTTAATCTTTAAACTTAACTTAGGCTTGAACTTCCGAGCCTTTTGTTTCACTGGACTCAATTCCGGATTAATCGTCNAGTATTGCGTCACCTCTCTTATAGAGACTCTATCTCTTTGGTGATCTCTTCTTTAATCTTTATACTTAACTTAGGCTTGAACTTCCGAGCCTTTTGTTTCACTGGACTCAATTCCGGATTAATCGTCAACTTGTGAGACACCACATTGGTACTCTACCCTAGCATGTCGCTGACTTCCCAGATGAAACATCAATGTCTTCAGTAAGAAAATAAATCATATCCTTTCTTTGAGCTGCATTCAAGTGGACGTTGATTTTGATCTCTTTGACACAGGCTTGGTCACCTAGATTCGCAGTTTCAATTTCTTCTAAATCTAGGTTAGGTTGATTTTTAAATGCCAAAATTCCTCAGCAACATATTCTGGTATCTCATTTTCTTTTTCATACTCTTCACCCTCGTTATCACATGCCTCATTTTGTTTGTTCAACTCGTGAGATTTCATGACATTTGATGATTTTAAATTAAAATAACTGAAATCATAAACAAACAAAGTTAGGAAAGTAAAATAAGCAAATAATAAAATGGATAAGTTTTCAATAAAAGAGGCTTTCATTCAAATTGGAAAACAATGCAAATTTTTGCCATGACAAAAGGCCATGTTGCGTTTTTAAACATCACAGGAGGAATGTAAAAACTTTATGCAATTAAAGAATAAGAAAAATGGTGGGTGTCGGGCCTCTTCAAGACTACCACCAATTTTCAATACATACATAATCAATATCCTTCTACCAAGATGATTGGGGAATAAAGATTGGTGTGGAAGTCCAGTTCTGCAGCTGCTCTCCAGGCTCAGCACCACAGAAACCAGCGAGCTCGACCTCGTCCTCTATGACAGCGTTAATCTCTTCAAAAAGGTCACAGATTCTTCCCCCGGGTCATCACAAGGTGTACTACCGGATGAGAAATAATTGGTATACATGAGGAATTGTCTTAGCCAATGCTTGATCACCGTCCTTTTTCATCTTCATCTCATCATCTGTGGGGACATACCCCAAACCATACTTTGTTCCTTTCGCGGGAATCTGATTAGGCTTGACAACTCCTTGGCAATTCCTTCCCAATCTAAAACCCGACTCGAATGTGTTCTATAGCATCACTATGGCAATCATCTTATACACAGATGGCATAGGAGGTTGCAGAGCCAAATCAACCAGTGGCATTAACCAGCTCCACCGTGTAGAGATCAGTGCCTTGAGAGACTTCATCTATGATTAGCGCATGCCCACCGGAATGGCTTTCTTCACAGTGAATAACCAGTTCTTGCTCCTTCAAGACAAATTTCATCAACTGGAGAAGGGTAGAAGGCGAAGCCCCAGCCATGTGGATGAATGGTCTTCCCAGAAGAAGGTTATAGCTAGTGTCCATGTCTAGGACCTGAAACTTTGCGCTAAATTCTGGAGGGCCCATCTGAATGACCAAGTTCACCGCCCCAAGTGTGTATACCCCTTCAAAGGCTCTCATAGTTACTTGGTTTTGCTCAAGCTTTCCCAAATTAAACTTTAACTACCTCAGAGTCGACAGATGACAAATATTGAGATCAGATCCATCATTTATCAAGACACGGTTTATAGCCTTTTCTCGACATATGACAGTGAAATGCAAGGCTTTGTTGTGCATCGCCCCTTTGACTTTTTCATCTTTTCTAAGGAGTAACGATCAGGGACGATCTCTACATTGTAAGCAAATCTTTCTATGAAATCCTTAGCCAAGGCATTTCAGCTGGGCCGCTTTTTGGTCTAATGAGATGTAAACCATTCCAAAGTTTCCCTGGTCAAACTTCAGCTAAAAAGCTGCATTAGTACAGATTTATCTCTACCAACACGTACGAGTTGGTCACAGTAGGCTCTTAGATATGCTAAGGGATTCCCTGTTCCTCAAAAGTGTCAAATTTGGGCATCTTGAGCCCGTCTAGGAGGTCCAGATTCAGATGAATTCATGAGTCCTCGTAGTTCAAACCGGCAACGTCGGGAATGCACTGAAGTTCCTTCATTGCTTTTCGGATCGCCTCCTTTGTGTTTACCTTTGCAGCCTCTTCTTTCGACCTCCAGTCTCTTTCCTGCTCCTCATGATGGTCAATCTCAAAACAATTCACGTCCTACTCATTTTGAATACGAATTTGGAATGTTGTTTTCCTGGGTAGAGGTGGAGCTACGGAGGGACTTGGGGCATTTTCAGTAGCTTGGTAATTTTGCAGGAATGTTTGGGGGTTAGTGTGTTGATTTTGGTGATGAAGGGATGTTTGGGGATGGAATGTATTTTTGTTTTCTGGAGGTGGAGCAGTTTCGTGACTGGCATTTTGAGGGGGAGGTTGTATTTGAGGATTGGGTTTTTCAGGAGGTGGTGGAGTCTGGTAGGAGGCTGAGTCATACAGAGCATTTTGTGTAAAAATCGATGACTGAGGGATTTTGTGCAGGAGCAGATGGTGCGTTCTGAGCCTGTTCTATGTATGAAGAGGGAAAGTATAGCGGAGGCCTTCCATCAGTCAAAGAATTGTCGGTAAAATTCGGTGGAGGTAGATCATGTCTCCTTTGCATTTCCACTATCATCTCAGTGATTTGCTGCATTGACTGCATAATCAGTACATTCTGATCTGCTATGGTTGGTTGAGCCACCACAATGTCAGTAAGGCTGATTTCTTCGTTGTTGTCCCCCATGACTGATTTTCCTTTATCTGAACTTTGGCCGGGAAAGGAATCTAGGCCCTTTAGATCAAGTGCAGTAGGGATGATCAGCCAGTTTAATTGACACATACTAGTTTCTAAGTACTTGGGGAGGAAAATAACTCAAAGGCAAATATGTTACTTTGAGTTCGGCATACGTAATGTAATAGATCACACAAAAACAAATAAACACCCATAAGTTGTTTCATTTGAGGACATGATAACCCACGAGTAAATGTGAAATTGATTATTTGAACAAGCAAGAGTTTTCCTGTTTCAATTTGGAAATATATCAGAAAGGTAAAATCACGTTGAGCTAGGGTCTTCATTGTCGTATCTCTTCCGACGTTCATTGATCTGAGCCTCATATTTCTTTGTAGCATGAATAGGGGAGAATGAAAATTTTGAAAGATAGGGGTCGGGCCTTGAAAGGATGCCTACGAATCTCACAAGGAGAATTCAGGACCTACATAGTTCGAGTACAAAAGAAATACTGGTTTTCATTCATTCTCATACAGTTACATGGAAAATGAAAAATAACAACAGAGTTTTAAAAGATACACGATGGCTCCAAATCGTCCATTCTTCTTCTCCTTACTACATCAGTCACGGTGAACAAACTCTCGGATCTTTCTTAGGTTGACAAGGGTTTATACGTCGTAGCAAAAATTGAGGCACCTTGAGAGGTTATGATCTGTAGCATTATGATAAGCACAAGGTTTCCAAATTTTTATCCTAATGGGATCAAGACCTATGTCATCCTCGTGGATAGAGGCTAAGACCCCATTCTGAACCAAATCACTGTAGATTTGCAGCACTAACTTTCTGAACGGTGTGAAATATTGAAAAATAAATCATTGTGCTGTATCCTTTTTAATGTTGTCCGCACCTATGGTTTGCTTTTGGAGAATTCATCTTTTCAGATGCTCTCGACAAAGACTGAAATAAAACTCATCAGCATGAAAATGCAATTCAAATGGGAGACAATGTCTTTTACCATGTCAACACTTGATTGTTCTCCTTCAGCATTTGACGTCAACTCAATCGGGTTTAACGTAAAGTAAATAAAGCTTATATGATATGTTTGCCACGTAATCTTCCATGTACTCTTCTTTTGATGTCTAAATAAATAAAAGTTAATGCAGTGTGCTCATATTTCTCTTGATGTCGTCTTTAATGATTCTCTTGGTGTTTACTCTTGCCAAATAAAAGATACAGTTGATGTTAATGGGATACATGAGTTCTTTTTCCCTTCCTTCGTGATCCATGACATTTTCGCGGTGCATGAATTTCTTCTCTTGCAATGCATGACTTTTCCGCGATGCATGCATTTTCTCTTGCAATGCATGATTTCTTCTCCGCAGTGCATGATTTTTCCGCGATGCATGAATTTTCTCTTGCAATGCATGATTTTTCTGCGATGTATAATATTTCGCGATGCATGATCTTTGGTGATGCATGAATATCTTCTTGTGATGCATGACATTTTCAGCGAGGCATGAATATCTTCCCGCGATGCATCATTCTCCGTGATGCATGAATATTAACTCACGATGCATGATTTTTGTAATGTATGAATATTGACTCGTGATGCATGATTTTTCACAATGCATGAATATTAACTCGCGATGCAGGATTTTTTGCGATGCATAAATATTGACTCACAATGCATGATTTTCTGCAATGCACAAATATTAACCCGCGATGCATAATTTTCCTTGACGCATGAATATCTTCTTGCGGTGCATGACATTTTTCGCGAGGCATGAATATCTTCCCACGATGCATGATTCTCTGAATTGCATGAATATTGACTCGCGGTGCATGAATATTGACTCACGATGCATGATTTTTCTGTGATGCGTGAATATTGACTCACGATGCTTGAGTTTTTCCTCTTGATGCCATCCTTGGTACTAAATGAAGACAGTGCTTTCAATAGAGCAACAAAGTGATCTTCTGGGCGCCTTTTGGATAATGATATCATCTTAATTGACAATACAGTAAAATGATCCTCCAGGTAGAGTATCATCTAAAATGATAATACAGGTGAAATGAACCTTCAGGTAGTAAT
>NC_028646.1:6745172-6751386 GCF_001406875.1 Solanum pennellii | reverse complement strand
AAATAAATCATATCCTTTCTTTGAGCTGCATTCAAGTGGACGTTGATTTTGATCTCTTTGACACAGGCTTGGTCACCTAGATTCGCAGTTTCAATTTCTTCTAAATCTAGGTTAGGTTGATTTTTAAATGCCAAAATTCCTCAGCAACATATTCTGGTATCTCATTTTCTTTTTCATACTCTTCACCCTCGTTATCACATGCCTCATTTTGTTTGTTCAACTCGTGAGATTTCATGACATTTGATGATTTTAAATTAAAATAACTGAAATCATAAACAAACAAAGTTAGGAAAGTAAAATAAGCAAATAATAAAATGGATAAGTTTTCAATAAAAGAGGCTTTCATTCAAATTGGAAAACAATGCAAATTTTTGCCATGACAAAAGGCCATGTTGCGTTTTTAAACATCACAGGAGGAATGTAAAAACTTTATGCAATTAAAGAATAAGAAAAATGGTGGGTGTCGGGCCTCTTCAAGACTACCACCAATTTTCAATACATACATAATCAATATCCTTCTACCAAGATGATTGGGGAATAAAGATTGGTGTGGAAGTCCAGTTCTGCAGCTGCTCTCCAGGCTCAGCACCACAGAAACCAGCGAGCTCGACCTCGTCCTCTATGACAGCGTTAATCTCTTCAAAAAGGTCACAGATTCTTCCCCCGGGTCATCACAAGGTGTACTACCGGATGAGAAATAATTGGTATACATGAGGAATTGTCTTAGCCAATGCTTGATCACCGTCCTTTTTCATCTTCATCTCATCATCTGTGGGGACATACCCCAAACCATACTTTGTTCCTTTCGCGGGAATCTGATTAGGCTTGACAACTCCTTGGCAATTCCTTCCCAATCTAAAACCCGACTCGAATGTGTTCTATAGCATCACTATGGCAATCATCTTATACACAGATGGCATAGGAGGTTGCAGAGCCAAATCAACCAGTGGCATTAACCAGCTCCACCGTGTAGAGATCAGTGCCTTGAGAGACTTCATCTATGATTAGCGCATGCCCACCGGAATGGCTTTCTTCACAGTGAATAACCAGTTCTTGCTCCGTCAAGACAAATTTCATCAACTGGAGAAGGGTAGAAGGCGAAGCCCCAGCCATGTGGATGAATGGTCTTCCCAGAAGAAGGTTATAGCTAGTGTCCATGTCTAGGACCTGAAACTTTGCGCTAAATTCTGGAGGGCCCATCTGAATGACCAAGTTCACCGCCCCAAGTGTGTATACCCCTTCAAAGGCTCTCATAGTTACTTGGTTTTGCTCAAGCTTTCCCAAATTAAACTTTAACTACCTCAGAGTCGACAGATGACAAATATTGAGATCAGATCCATCATTTATCAAGACACGGTTTATAGCCTTTTCTCGACATATGACAGTGAAATGCAAGGCTTTGTTGTGCATCGCCCCTTTGACTTTTTCATCTTTTCTAAGGAGTAACGATCAGGGACGATCTCTACATTGTAAGCAAATCTTTCTATGAAATCCTTAGCCAAGGCATTTCAGCTGGGCCGCTTTTTGGTCTAATGAGATGTAAACCATTCCAAAGTTTCCCTGGTCAAACTTCAGCTAAAAAGCTGCATTAGTACAGATTTATCTCTACCAACACGTACGAGTTGGTCACAGTAGGCTCTTAGATATGCTAAGGGATTCCCTGTTCCTCAAAAGTGTCAAATTTGGGCATCTTGAGCCCGTCTAGGAGGTCCAGATTCAGATGAATTCATGAGTCCTCGTAGTTCAAACCGGCAACGTCGGGAATGCACTGAAGTTCCTTCATTGCTTTTCGGATCGCCTCCTTTGTGTTTACCTTTGCAGCCTCTTCTTTCGACCTCCAGTCTCTTTCCTGCTCCTCATGATGGTCAATCTCAAAACAATTCACGTCCTACTCATTTTGAATACGAATTTGGAATGTTGTTTTCCTGGGTAGAGGTGGAGCTACGGAGGGACTTGGGGCATTTTCAGTAGCTTGGTAATTTTGCAGGAATGTTTGGGGGTTAGTGTGTTGATTTTGGTGATGAAGGGATGTTTGGGGATGGAATGTATTTTTGTTTTCTGGAGGTGGAGCAGTTTCGTGACTGGCATTTTGAGGGGGAGGTTGTATTTGAGGATTGGGTTTTTCAGGAGGTGGTGGAGTCTGGTAGGAGGCTGAGTCATACAGAGCATTTTGTGTAAAAATCGATGACTGAGGGATTTTGTGCAGGAGCAGATGGTGCGTTCTGAGCCTGTTCTATGTATGAAGAGGGAAAGTATAGCGGAGGCCTTCCATCAGTCAAAGAATTATCGGTAAAATTCGGTGGAGGTAGATCATGTCTCCTTTGCATTTCCACTATCATCTCAGTGATTTGCTGCATTGACTGCATAATCAGTACATTCTGATCTGCTATGGTTGGTTGAGCCACCACAATGTCAGTAAGGCTGATTTCTTCGTTGTTGTCCCCCATGACTGATTTTCCTTTATCTGAACTTTGGCCGGGAAAGGAATCCAGGCCCTTTAGATCAAGTGCAGTAGGGATGATCAGCCAGTTTAATTGACACATACTAGTTTCTAAGTACTTGGGGAGGAAAATAACTCAAAGGCAAATATGTTACTTTGAGTTCGGCATACGTAATGTAATAGATCACACAAAAACAAATAAACACCCATAAGTTGTTTCATTTGAGGACATGATAACCCACGAGTAAATGTGAAATTGATTATTTGAACAAGCAAGAGTTTTCCTGTTTCAATTTGGAAATATATCAGAAAGGTAAAATCACGTTGAGCTAGGGTCTTCATTGTCGTATCTCTTCCGACGTTCATTGATCTGAGCCTCATATTTCTTTGTAGCATGAATAGGGGAGAATGAAAATTTTGAAAGATAGGGGTCGGGCCTTGAAAGGATGCCTACGAATCTCACAAGGAGAATTCAGGACCTACATAGTTCGAGTACAAAAGAAATACTGGTTTTCATTCATTCTCATACAGTTACATGGAAAATGAAAAATAACAACAGAGTTTTAAAAGATACACGATGGCTCCAAATCGTCCATTCTTCTTCTCCTTACTACATCAGTCACGGTGAACAAACTCTCGGATCTTTCTTAGGTTGACAAGGGTTTATACGTCGTAGCAAAAATTGAGGCACCTTGAGAGGTTATGATCTGTAGCATTATGATAAGCACAAGGTTTCCAAATTTTTATCCTAATGGGATCAAGACCTATGTCATCCTCGTGGATAGAGGCTAAGACCCCATTCTGAACCAAATCACTGTAGATTTGCAGCACTAACTTTCTGAACGGTGTGAAATATTGAAAAATAAATCGGGTGTGCTCAATTGGCTCCGGCAGGTTATATGTGAGAACGGTATTATCACCCCACATGTGCGGGATGTTCCAAACATCGATCTAGTGGCAGATTCTTGCCTCAAGTTGCATACATTCTTCTCTAGTGTGCCCTCGCTAGTTCAGGTGGATGACATACACCTTTGAAAAGTTTTCATGCCCAAAGATTGAAACTATTCCCTCATGAGGTTTCCATTTAATATTCTCGTACAAAATAGCGCACGACAAAACCTTCGCTCCCACACTATGTGTCGGCTCGTAAATCGAGAGGGTGATCCACTTGTCTCCTTCTATTAACAGCCCAGGAATGGAGGCATGTAGACGATTTTTTCATCGACATCTTCCTCAGTTGCTCCAAGGTGGGTGTCATCGGGACCACTACTAGCCTCTTGCTCGCAGATAGAGTATTTACCATGAACTTTTGAAGTTTGGCGATCATCTCCTTCTGGAAAGATTTGTTTTTCCTACGCACTTCTGTCATTTTTTCCTTCATGGCTATGAATTTTTCAATCTTAGCCATCAATTCCTCGTCAAGTGCTGCATTTCTGGTTAGCGCATCTGCGGTGGCTAAATTTATCTTTGTTTCTCTTGCTTCCCTTTCCTGAATCTTCTGTCGAAGCATATCTAATTTCTTCCCCAGTTCCTCCCTTTCTATCTTGATGTCTTTCTTTTTCTTCATTTTAGACGCTAAATCCTCATCCAACATCGTAGTTGCGGCTTTCTAAACTGCCATGGAAATTTTTACCCTGAGTCCTTCTCTAACCTCTTGAATTTCCCGCGTGATTTGTTCCATTTTCCTCTGCAATTCTTCTCCAGTGGATTCTATCTTGACACTCTTACCTTTTCCCATAGTTGTGTACTTAACTTAAGATCATAGAGTAGTGTTTTAGGATTTAGGGGATCGGATTTTATTTTTTTTAGTTGAGAAACTTAAGACTCGGAAATTTCGGTCGCACTTTGTAATAGTGACTATTGCATATTTCTGGAAATTTCTGACAGGGATTGGGTTTGCGATGTCCTCATACAAAGCAACATATCACATAAATAGTTAAAAACACATATATCGTGTCCTAATCATGCATGTGGCCCTTTTGTGCCAATGGAAGACCTAGCGATCTGAAGGATATATTGCGTCATTTTAAAAAAGATTGTTGCACCCCCTAAAATAAGCTTTACAAATAATCATAGAATTCATAACAAGGCTTTATAAAAATGGGGATACATTTTGCGGGAAGGGGAATACATTACAAATACAAATAGAAAACCATCCCACGCAGGGGAATTAGAAAGTTGAAGGTCCTGCTCCTCCTCTTGCTTTTTCTACCTCTTCGCAAATAATGTATTTGTTTGTAACCACATATGGCTCTGTAAACACGGCTTTGGAAGATGGAGGCACAGCCTGGAGAGTACTGATCTGCTCATCCAGGGTTGTATCTAGACACATCAAACAGGCCCTCGCATCGGTTAACTCTTGTGACATCACAGCTAAGGCCCTCTGGCTTTCAAATTCTCTTGATTGGTACTCTTGCTCTCTTCGTCGAAATTCCTATTCCCTTCGGTCCCATTCCTTATGAAAATTATAGGTTTGGATCTGGAGCCTCATTTGGACGTCTTCAATTTCTCGACCCACGCATGGTGTTGGGTTCACCACACCACGCAAATCATCCTGCAACCATGTTTTGTATTCATCAACATGCTCGGATTAATACATGTTTTCAGCAATACTTTCTTTCATGTTGACCCTCCCATCCCATTCCTGGAGGATGGTTTTGGCGAAAGGTATCTTAACACACCCGTTGTAATCAACGGTGAAAGAACTAGTATCCCATTGGACAGGTATGACCCTATTTGGATTGTATGGTCGCATTCCTCTGATGCAAAGAAGGACAACAAAAGGAAGTTTGGCCCCACGAGCCGCTATCTTCTTTGACATAAAATTTTGGAACATCCACTGTATGTCTCCATCTCTAAGGTCATAGAATACTTTAACACATGCATTCCTCATGGTGTGAAATGGGACTTGTGATGCTTAGATTAAACTCGTAGTTGTCGAGAAGACTCATCTGGGTTGGCTTGGACAACTCCTGTTGCTAGGTGCCGTCTTTTTTCCACAGATGTTCAGTCATCCACCATTGATGAAAAATGTTGCACCCCTCGAAAAATGAAAATTCATTCTTACACAAACTCAAAGAGCGATAGATGTCAGCCAATATTGGGGCCAATCTGTAGTGTTTCTTTGCTTCTTCTTCTTTATTAATCCCTCTGAAGATGGCATCTACAACCATCACGATCCGGGTATCGATCTCATTTTCTTCATCTTGGGGAATATCATCGTTCCTAAGAGATATGCGGAGAATGTGATCGTCTGAGTCTGTCTCCAAATACTATGATTGTGGAACTCGTTCAGAAATTTTCTAAAATAACTATCATGTCCCTACCTTTCAAAGAATCTCATTAATGGTACACTTTGAGTATCCAACCAATCCGCGTTCACTAACAGTAAAATGTCCTTCAATTTTAGACTAGTCGGCCTATCAGGTAGCAAGATGTGATGATCTGGATGTTTTTTCCTCTTGCAACATGTTCCAATGGAATCCAAACAGTCTTTTATTTCCTTTATTGTTGGTGTTATTTCGACATCCCCAAATTGGAAAATAGTCCTTTTGTAGTCTGAGAACCGTGTAATTACCTCGATAAACGTGGGCCAAACCTTAAAGTCCATTATCGAAGGTAAGTGGACCAAGTGAATCGATATTTCTCTCTTTTGAAAGTCTTTGAGGTTGTTCCACCACACACGAAGAATATCGGGTGTCTTGATGACCATTTTGAAACTTAGGAATTGACTTAATATCTACAAAAACATATAAATAGTTAGTTGTTGCCCCC
>NC_028646.1:6695737-6744920 GCF_001406875.1 Solanum pennellii | reverse complement strand
CCCCCCCCAAGACAGAACAATCTATCAAAGAGACAAATATCCTTCAAATAGCATAGATGTATGATCGTCCGATCGAGTCGTGGGATCTTTCGACTCAAGGCGGTCATTCTAATGGGCCCAATACTCCTTGAGTGTTGGGTCCTCTTAGGCTAATGTGCTACTTTCGGGATTTGGTTTCGCTCTATCTTAGTTTGACTAGGAGTGGGTTTTATTTATAGTGGAAAGGGTGACCCAAGCGGACTACTTAGGTTGGGACAGTTAACGACCGTTAACTATCAAATAGACAACTACATTCATCTGGGATCCCCGAGAAAGAATTTGGTTAACGAACGACTGTGAACCCGTATAATTGTCCTTTTAAGTGATAAACAAAAACAAATGTCATTTGACGAAGTTATGATATACCATGAAATGCAACAGTTTAAAGTGCGATAAGTAAAACAAGTAAACAGTTAATTTATACACAACCAAACATGTTAGTTTTAACGTTAGAATTCTTCTAAATCGCTAGTAGAGTTGCAATTCTGTTTTATTTCGGAAAAATATTTTTTGATTTTTAGACTTGTTTAGAGTCACCACTTGATTTTTAAAGAAAAATCAAGAAAGCTTAGTTTTCAAAAGACTTAAACAGAAAATCGATTTGAAAACATAAAAGAGGCTTAGGGATTCTTATTTATATTTTAAGAAGGTGTTTAAGGCACCAAAAATATCTGTTAATACAATTTTCCGACAACTAACTTGTTTGGCCAAAATAAATAAATTTAACTTGATTTGAGTTGAGAGATTATTAGAATTTGTCAAAAAAAAGTGAAGTATTAATCTATCATCTAAGTGGATTATTAATCTCACAACATTATTATTTAAATCCCTTTAGTCATGTTCAATTTAGTTGAATCGTTTAAAACAAAATAACACTTCGCGGGGATTTGGATTCTTTGACTCTAAACTAGTGAAAATTAGTGAAAAAGTAAATGGCAATAAATAAAAGAGACAGCGAGAGGGAAATAGAGAGAGAGTCGGGTTGGGTCCAAGTCCGGTTTCTATACGCTTGGACCGGTATTCGGACCCATTTCACTTTTGGCCTTAGACCCAATATTTCACCTGTCGTAAAATACTAACAAAGTAATAAAACAAAAAAAAAAGGACGTAGGCCAAAAAAAACAAAATACAACATTTAAAAAAATTGCCTTCATTGCCCAATCTCTTCAACTTCGCGATCTATTCGTCGATTTTGTAACTTGCTCGACGGCTATGGCAGACTGACTTGATAAATTAACTTGATTCTTTAGGGCCCATCTCGAGGATGCAAGAGAGAGGGGATTCCACCACAACTCAAGTAGAGATTTCACGACAAAAGAAAGAAAACAAATCAGTAATTACCTAAAGGGGAATAAAGAGGCAAGATTTAAAAAAAATGAATTTCATTGCAGTGGAACCAAATGATTCAAATTGGAATGCTAAATAAAAAAATCAGCCATGAAACTGTACAGTAATACATATACGCTTTTATACACATTATGTATTAAGTAAACCTAAACCAACAGTCAATAATGACTCAAATGTGGAGAGGATACAGTCTTGAATCTGCATAACCATTAATAAGATGCTCTATGCTATGGTCAAAGTATGCTATGGCCAAACGACTATTTACGAAAAATAAAGACATTAATATCATACTAAAGACAGGCTGATAGGGACAACTGCGAACCAATTTATCCTAGGCGACGAAAAATAGCAAGACTATATATCAAACAATTAAAGATGGGGATTGTGTTAGTTCGGAAAATAATTTTTGCAAGTTTTGAGACTTGTTTAGAGTCACCACTTAATTATTTAAAAAAATTAAGAAAACTTTTGTTTCCAAAAGACTTAAAACTGGAAATCGATTGAAAACTTTAAGGGGGTTTGGGGTTCTTATTAATATTTTAGGAAGGTATTTAAGGCACCTAAAATATCCATTAATACGGTTTTCCGGTAACTAACTTGTTTGTCTAAAACGCTTAGCTAGATTCAAATTTAAATGACATCCTTTTTCAAAAGAAAGTGAAGAAAATCAACTTATTATGTAAGTGAAGTATACTTGCAAATATTATTTATTATCATTTATAAGTCATTAGAAGGCGATCGATTTTAGTTGATATGTTTAAACCTAATAGCGTTTTGCGATGATTTGGATTCTTTAACCCTAAAATTTGTGTTAAAGAAAAACTTATCAATATAATAAAATTGTAAGATTATAATTGAAAATATAATGAAGAAATAAATCTTTAGGCTCAGGCACGGATATCTCGCTCTCTTTAAGAAGATTCAAGCCCGCTGCGGCATAATCTACACCGATCCAGCAGTAATACTCTTGACTTGTCTCTTCCAGGATACAACAGCCCAACAACAGTGTATAACTCAAGAAACTCCGGATTAGTTGAAGAGTCCAAAGCTCCACAAAAGAACACCTTCCTTCAACATATAATACTCTCTTTTGTATAGTGAATATAGTTGAAAACTTAGAATATTTTCTATGTCTCAACTCTCTCTTTAACTACACTAACCTCAATATAAATCACTCATCTTTTTCACTATATATTTTCTTGTACTTCTCTTGTTTCTTCTCCTATCTCAACACAAACGAAGACTACACTATTTATAGGTAATGAATTCTTCCTTGCAATGAATAGTATATAATGGGTAGTAAATTTGCCAAATGAATGGCTCAAATGTTACATAAGTTACAAGACATAAATATAGAATAATGGATGAAATGAAAAGTTGGTGGTTACATAAGTTACTAAAAACTAATGACCATTTTTTTCCATAATTGATGAGATTAAGAGGCACAAATGTAATGTCTATCAATAGACATAACATGATATATAATGTGAAATATATATTTTTATTAATATTAAAATGTCCCACCAACAATCCCCCACTCATTTTAATATTAAGATAAAAGAGTTTTTCCACAAGTTAGTTGAAGGTAGACTATTATGCATAATGAAGGTGTGCTCTGCATTGAACCTTCACTTAGTAAAACAATAACCTTTACTCCAGAGTCAGTAGTGGTCTCAGACTTGAACTATGACTACATAAGGGAAATAAAGAATTACTGCTTACACACAATAATCAAAGTGTTGACATAAGCTATAATAGCCAGCACGTTACGACCTTTTGCTATCCCGGTTTCTTGAGTGTTTTTTAGAACAAGCCCATTCTCATAGAAAGTGACCTACTTTCACACTCACATAGGTGAAATATGTCAAGGGTGCTCCAATAATTTGACACCCCACTCATACGAGATACAGACTTTCATTAAGAGTTTAAAGACTCAACCTCCACAAATAATTATAGGATAAATGCACTCACATCATAGTGATTGAATAAAATTAACAGTAGTGCATTTCACAACAAGTCATCATATGATTCGTTCTTCCCATTGAACTTGGTTATAGGATCTCTAGTCCCCAGGTTGGGTTTCCTCATATATGACTCAGAATTTATGAGCTTCAATTTTCATCCCCCTCGATGTGCTTCAGACTCTTTATTTTGCTAAGGCCTTAGTTCATGAATCTGCAAGATTATCACAAGTTTTAACACAATTAACATTAATGGTATACCAACGATCAATATGATTTCACAATACTGTATTTTTTTCCTCAAGAGTCTAAATTTACCGTTATAATAACAATTTTGTATTCAACCACTATATTGGTGTTTTCACACTTAATCAAAATTAGTAAAAATATTTTCTCAAAATAAAGTGCCTCAAGTCACTTTTTCACTGGTTGAAGTTTAATTATTTTTTTTACTTCAACCTTCATAATAGAGATAGCAAAAAGTATTTGCTTTTTCATCCCACCAAATAACGCTTAATTTTTTCTCATCCAGTTTGTTTGTACCTTCAAAGTACTTGTACTGCAAACACAATTTAAAGTCAAGTTGTTAATCACATAGCTCATATTTTTATTAGACTAGCAAACTCCATTTGCTTTTATTTGTCACAACTTTCTTACACAATTGAATCAAAAGGAGTTTCAAGACTAACACAACCAACAAAATTGCATTTCACAATTATTTCCATATTATGATACTTGACGAGGAAAACTTCATCACATGTTTTATGGTATATGTATATTTTTTTCATCTCAAGAATGAAATTTATCTCACCATAAAATTCTATGTTAAATGAAAACTCAAAATAGTTTTAATAAATTTATTTAAAACTCTCATGTTAGAGCTAAAAATCTTCACATTATAGCCAAAAAATGACATCTGATTTATTCCACAATAAATATATTTGCTCTTGTAACACTCTTTTAGAGCATTTGTCAAAGATGCAAAATTCACAATTTAACAATGATTTTTTTTCTCATTTCATATACCCCGACTATTTCAAGAATTCAAACATAATTTTTTTCCATGAAAAGTAGATTCACTTTATTCATGAAAATACTAGGTAAAAACTTTTTTTTTCTTTACCTTTTTCTACACTTTTGAGCAAGTAGAAAAATATTTTACCGTACACCTCTTCTCTTCCATCTCTAGAAGAGAGCGACGTTTGAGCGGAATGATGTTGAGATCCCTATCTTGATATCCGCATTTTTTTCAAACTGTAACAAAACATGAATCTCCTTAAAATTGTTAGTGAAAAAACATACTATATAATAATATTGCAAGATTATAATTGAAAATAAAATGAAGAAATAAATATTTAGGCTGAGGCACGGATATCTCGCTCTCTTTAAAGTGATTCAAGCCCACTGCGGCATAATATACACCGATCCAGAAGTAATACTCTTGACTTGTCTCTTCCAGGATACAACAGCCCAACAACAGTGTATAACTCAAGCAACTCCGGATTAGTTGAAGAGTCCAAAGCTCCACAAAAGAACACATTCCTTCAACATATAATACTCTCTTTTGTATAGTGAATATAGTTGAAGACTTAGAATATTTTTTATGTTTCAACTCTCTCTTTAACTACACTAACCTCAATATAAACCACTCATCGTTTTCACTATATATTTTCTTGTACTTCTCTTGTTTCTTCTCCTATCTCAACACAAATGAAGACTACACTATTTATAGGTGATAAATTCTTCCTTGCAATGGATAGGAGATAGTGGGTAGTAAATTTGTCAAGTGAATGGCTTAAATGTTACATAAGTTACAAGACATAAATATAGAATAATGAATGAAATGAAGAGTTGGTGGTACATAAGTTACTAAAAACTAATGACCATTTTTTTCCAAAATTGATGAGAGTAAGAGGCACAAATGTAATGTCTATCAATAGACATAACATGATATATAATGTGACATATGATATGCATTTTTATTAATATTAAAATGTCACACCAACAATATGCATAATAAGAGAGAGAGAGAGTTGGGTCCAAATCCAGTTTCTGTCCGCCTGGATCGGTATATGGACCCATTTCGTTTTTTTTGTTTCGAGCCTTAGGCCCATTTCTTCACATGTCCTAAAATTCTTACAATAAATGATAAATAAATAAAAGGGATAATTGTATATAATAGCAAACTAATAACCTAAAATAAATGGAGTAGCTAGGGTTTGATTTAATTGTGCTCCATAGCAAACGTTTGCAAAAAATTGTCAGGCGCCTCTCTCCCAAATATCTCGCTCACCACTCTCCTCCAATCTCTCGCTCGCTTCCTCACTTTTTATTCAAACACAAGTGTATAAAAATTGTTTCTAATTGTATAAAGCAGAGAAAATTATATAAATACAGATATTTTTGTTCCCCTCTCTCCCCTCTTCCAGATCTCGCTCGCCACTCTCCCAAATCTCGCTCGCCACCCTCGCCTTTCTCACTTGTACAAACAGAAGCGACATGAATAAATTGTGTTTATGTTTGTATAAAGCGTGAGAAATTGTATATACACATAAAAGTACATATATTTTCGTCCTATACACTTATAATTATACAATAAAAATACTTCCCTGACAGTTTCTTTTGCCTTTCTCTCTTTCGCGTTTTATATAATTTTCAAATTGTATCTAATTTCTCTCTTTCACTTTTTATATAATTCGATTCAATTGTATATTTCTTGTCAAGTCTTTTTTGTTTTTCTCTCTTTCTCATTTTATACAAATTCAAATTGTATATAATCGTTCTATACACTTATAATAATACAATTTGTTTTATACACTTCATTTTTATACAATTCTCTGCCCAAGTGTCTTTCTCTTTCTTATTTTATACACTTCGTTTATACAATTTGCTTCAACTGTATATGTATAGCGAATTATACAGTTTATATGTTTGCTATGGAGCGCAATCATGCAAACTTTGCTATAGCATACAAATATGAATTTTTTATTTGCTATATGTGAAAGTTGCCCTAAATAAAACAAGACAAGGGCTTAGGCCTAGAAGAACAAAATACAAGACTTAGAATATAAATTTGGGCTTCTAGGCCCAAAATCTTCAACTTTTCGGCATGTTTTGAATTCTTCTGACTTAGGGACCTGTACGTCAATTTTTGTGAGTCGCTTGACTCGAAAGGCATTTTGAGCCTTTATGTCCCTCTCGAAATGCAAGCGAAGGAGATAAGGGTTCATGACGAACTCAAGTGGATTTCACATGCAAGACAACAAGAATAAAATTAGTAAATGTCCATATAATGAAGTCAAAGCATGTAATGAAAGGATAAACTAATTTTATCCTTATAACCAAGGACTCGCAGGAAAAGGAGCGAGCATCAATTTTACATTCAAGGCCAATGTTTTTTTTAAAGTCTATCTTTATCCCTTTTAGAAATTGTTCTAGGAAAAGCTAAGAATAATGTAAATATTCAAAAAAAGATTAAGCATCTTAGATGACAGATTGACACAATATTTTTAACTAGTGAAACCCATCACAAACAACAAATTGGCAAGCTCAGTCTCACAATGATCAAACTAATCTTAACTCAATTCTCAAAGGTTTGTAGCAAACACTATTCTATAAAGAAGATTAAATAAACAAGAGTCGACATGTATGAACTAGGTAGGCTAAAGAAAATTTCTAATGATAGTAAATGTATAATTTTTAGAGGTTCCAGTAAAGTGCTTATGCACATGACAGAATAGACATCTCGTGACTTAACGGACCAGTAAAACGAAATTGAAGAAGGGATATGGCAAACTAGTGGAGTCCGGAAATAACATGCCAATCATTCATTTCGCCACTAATTTTAGCCACCTTCTAAGACTTTACTCTCATCCATAAAATGAGGTAGAACTTGCAAACCAAACAGAAAATGATGCTTGAATAAAGAGAGTAACAAAATAGGCTGAACAAAACATATAAAATCCTTTCTGAATCACAAAGAACAAAACTCGATTCAATACAATCAAACTCGAAATGAAGTTTCACACACAAATAAAGAGAGAGAATATTAGCATTGACACTTCCACTAAATCACAAGCATAACATCTTTAGCAAAAATGCAACAAGACATGACTATAGCAATTTTTAGCATACGCGGAAGGGAAGTGGAACATACATCCACATAATGCAAATAGAGGACAACTAGTGAAAAATATATAATACTAATTCGGGCATTATTCTTTCAACAAAAACTAAAATCAATAGAGGAAATAACAAGAAGTGTTGGGACCTTTTTCTCCAAGTTTGATTGGCTTTAAAGAAAGTTCTAAACAAGATTTACACTTACGTTATAAAGAGAACAAACTAATTATAACTAGTATTGAATAGTCACATTATCAAACCAAATCAACCTTGTCCTCTCTAATTTTAAGGATAATATACCTAACTTTAAACAAATGTAATGTAAGCTAAACCATGGCAAGTTAATCCAAGAAAATAATTAAAATGATCTAACGATTTAACAACTTCAACAAAAGAAACTAACTCCTACTATGTAAACAAGTTATATCACTTAGTGCATTATACAATGACAAGAAAAGGCATACTAGAAAAATTCCTTTATCTGTAAACAATTGAAGCAAGCCAAATATAAATACATAAGAACACGTTGCTAGACATAAAATAGATCGAATACCCAAGTTAACACAGTGATCCTAAGATTTAAATACCCAATTGGTGTCCTTTGCCCAAAAATTCAAGTAAATACGAGCATAAGCCAAAATACACTCACTTAATGAATCAATACTCAAAATCGTGTTTTAGAAAGAGTCGCAAATCGAATAGGGACTATGATATAAAGATAGACGAAAATAGAGCAAACCAATAGATAAATCGAAGCTTAAACAAATTATAAAAAACATAACAGACATTATTAGAGGTATACTACCATTTGAACCAAAACCTAAGCCATAACCATACTATATTTAAGATATAGGGAGCAACAAAACCGATTTAAGATCAAACAATGATAAAAAAGCGATGATTTAAACACAAGTTGAGATACACACCTTCTATGCGTACAGAACCTCAAATGAGTCAACTTGTGATTATAAACAGCTATCAAAATCATGTTCAATCATTTTGCAGAAAATTATACAGGTGTGAGATCGAAAACAAAATGATATACAAAGCATCTTAACTAAGAATAATACATTTAATAAAAAATAGAAAAGGGGGAAATATCACCTTCTTCCGGGCAGCGACTAGGACTAAACAAGCAGGCAGCGACGACCCTTCCACCTACCACTTCGTAGCTCGAACAGCCAACCAAGAACTTTGCTAACCTTTGAACAAGAAACTTTCTAGCTTCTTTGAATTAAGTGAAAAGAACTATCTAAAACTTCTTAAGTATAAAATTCGTTCAGAGAATTTTCCACTAAGAAATGTCAACAAAAAATTTGGACGGTGGATGAATGATTCAAACACTTCAACAATACCAACACTATCGCCCTATATTTTGCCTATTTAATGCTCTGTAATCTTAATTTTTCTCTATGTTTCTCTCTAAAGCTAACCTAATGTTTCCCAACTTTTTTCCACCCTTCAACCTTGAAGAATAAGGATGTTTATATAGGAGAAAAAAATAGGGTGAAATCGAGAGGGAGAATGGATGAAAATTCAAAAGACAAATTTTGAATTCGCTAAGAGATAAGGCTCAACCAACTGGAGTTTGTACCATTTCCAAAGGAAAAAAGATCTGAGCACTTGCTTTCGAAGCAAGGACGCTTGAAACGCGGAGATGGAGACACCTGGATGATTTGAATATATCACTAGTAATAGAAGAATAATGAGAGAGGGATGGGAGAGGACGACACAGCTGGATTTGCTGGAGTTGGGTCTGGGTTGGGATCGCGATTCTTCTGGGTTTTCTTGTTTTTTGTGTCTGCTGGGAAGAAGGACAAGTACAGAGGTCGGGTTGGGCGGATCGATTTGTTGTTGTTGAAGCGTTGGAGGAACAACGCTTGACGGAATTGGGTTCTTTTGGGTCAAAATTGATGGACTGGATCGGTAATAGTATTTGTCATGTGTATTGGGTTTCCTTGGGATTAGTTGTTGGGTTGCAGGGGATGAGTTGCTGAAAAGTTGGGGAAAAGGGGCCCAAATTTGGTCTATTCCCAAAAGGAATTGAATGAATTGGTTAAATTTAATAAAAGGGTTAGTTTTGATTTGAGGGTTTTGCCAAATTGATTTAACTAGGTGATTAAACTGAAAACTATATAAGACAAATCTTTGTAACTTAATTAATAAGCTTATTAATGTTAACAAAATAAAATAATTAATTCAAATATAAAGTAAAGATTCAAAACAAAAGCTAAAATAATTAACCAAATATTTATATAAAACAAAAAATATTTTTTAGTCGATTTTGGAATATTGATAAAATAAAATAATTATATATGTAATTATGTAAAACATATACATTAGCTAAAAGTTTATAAAAAGTGTCAAAACTTATTTAAAATAACTTGCACGCTATTTTTTAAAAAAAAATTATAAAACTAATTATTTGGAATTGTTAAAAAATTGAAAAAGATCGATGCTTAATCTTTATGGGTGAGGATCAAAATTGGGTGTCAACAGAAAGGAATGCTATTTTATAATATGTACTAGCCATTTTAATTGATCTGAGGACTTAAGGATAGACAAATAGTAAGGAACAACCTAAACATAACACACCTAATACTTCAACATGGTTTTGGCAGAACCACACAAGCCTTCTGACATTAAGCGGTAGAGCTCGAGAAAGAAAGGCAAAACGGAAACATAGATGGACAGCCAAGATACAACATGCTATATAACGACCCATAAACTGACTCGCTCCAAACATTGAATCACACAGCAAACCCCAAGAAAGAAAACGACAACTCGAAACTTCATGCTAGCAGGCCACAAAACCTTCAAGGTCTTAGCTCGATGCTACGCCATAAAAATGACTATGAATACACATATTATATTAAAATAGCACCAATTTAGCAGTAACTAACAACAAACAATCATGAAAATTAAAAAAAAAACTTCAAACATCAGGATATCACTCCCACGAGAGAAGAAATGAAAATAATATTAGGGCGAAGAAACATTACCTTTCTGTAGGCAGTGAAAATTGAGACCGACGAGAGATAGTGACGACTTCACCACACGAAAATAGCCAAGGGTAGCAACAAAGGAACCCAAGCGAAATCTTGAATCTCGATCAAATTTTGTGAATGCTCGCTTGATGTAATATTAATATATTTTATACTCTAAAACTTTGCGACTAAAATTCTCAAACCAAAAGTCTATTACCAGTTTCTCCCGTTAGAAATTGTCTCCTAAATTTTCCCAACTTTATTTTTCTTCTCCCTTTATTTTTTTGAACGCTGAAGCAAATATATATAGGGGGGATTTTTACGGTTCCAAAAACTTGGGGGGGAAACGGGCGGATGAGGGTAAAATTGAAAATCCAAATCCCATTTCAATATTTGAAACCCTCAAGGACAAGAGACTGTTGGGTTTTTTGAGAATACCCGATTTTTGACCAAAATTTGCAAAGTTGATATGGACGCGAACGGCTCGAATTCTTGGAGCTCGACGTGGCGTCATCTCATAGTCACGAGGGCGAGTAGACGCGGCTGGTTCAGGCTTTTGCTGGTCTTCCTGGAAACCTTGTATTAAACAGGAAAAGGGGAAATGAGAGAGAACGACGCGAGAGTGGGCCGAATCGCCACTGGACTTCGCGGTTGCTGGGTGATCTCGCTTTCGTTTGATCACGCGCATTTTCGGCGCTGCATTTTGACGTTGATGTCGTCTTTTTGTTCTTCTTTGGGAAAAAGAAACAGACGTGGGCCGGGTCATTTGTTGGGAATTTGGGCTGGGATTAAATTGTGAAAAGAAATTGGGAAAAAGAGTGTGGCATGGCCTGGAAATAAAAGAATTAAAGAGAGTTAGATTTGGTTAGGGTGATATTGGGCTGGGTCGAATTGGGGATGGGAATTCGGGCTTCTGGATTTTTATGAGAAAGGGAATTGGGTTGGATTGGAATGTGTGAAGAATTCGAATGGGCTAAAAAATGAAATCATCAAACTTAAATGGATAGCAATGGATTGCATCAATGGCCAAGGAAATATAGTCAAACGAAACCCAAATGAATTTCGATCGTACCCAAATTTAAATTAACTGTTTACTAGGTCACAATCTGAACAAGACGATTTTGCATAAATTAATTAAAGAACATCTTAATCTTAACGACATAAAATAATTACCTAGTTATAAACTAATAACACGAAGAAATATAAGTATCATTTAAGCTAAACTAATTTAATTTAATAAAATACTTACTAAAAATTAAAATCTTTTTAATATGATTTTTGAATATTTATAAAACAAACTAATTATGTACAAGTGACAAGCTTATTCAAAATAACTTCCAAATTTTGGATTTTTTTTTCCTTAAAATTTTGTAAAACTAGTTATTTTAAATGGTTTGAAATAGAAGAAGCTCGAAATGATTAACTTATATGGTGGAGGTGCAAAATTGGGTGTCTAACACTATGCATGGAAAGATCTTACAAACTTATGATCGAATTTCAGTTTTAAATGGTTGGTTGAGCGGCTATTTAGGTTAATTATTTTAAAAGAAAAAGAAGATTGCTACACTTCAGAGTTGAATATCAAACAACTTCAAGCCTATTGTGTTTCTAGTTGAAGGTGTGTCCCTACTGCTCCTCAAATTTGTTCGACTTTGTTATTTGTGGGTGCAGTGTCTTTAGCAGCAGTAGTATGAACTCTGTTGTTTTCCTTAGAAGGTTTGATGAGGATTCCAAAGATTATTTTATGTGTGCCATCAAGAGGGAGTGCATTAAAGATTGTTCTTTTGAGACTTCCACAACCAGCCTAGCTATGAGGATGTATGAACAACTATTTTTTAGCAATTTGTCTTTTAACCTGTATTAGTTTTTTTTTTCTTTTTCTTCTGATGAATAAACTTCTCATAGTGATGAAGTTTAGCTTACTAGATGTCCAATTCTTAACGTTTTTGAAAAGTTGTTAGAAATCTGTGTAACACAAATGAATTGGAAAAATATGAGGATATTACTTTTAAATACGGTAACTTGTTGGATATTGCTTTTTATACTGTACCTTTTTGGATTGTTGACAGCAGTATCATTATTTTTATGGTTGTTTGAACAATTATTGGCTTAATAGCTTTATGCATAATGGGCTAGAGCACTATTCTATTGATAACAAAAAAAAAAGATAATTAATATTTTCATGAATTGTAGGGGTTTTCACCCCTGCTATTGTGTTATTACTATTAAAGGTTGTGACCCATGAAATATAAATTTTATTCTGAGAATCAATTTACGGAAGTTTAAACTGCCACAAAATAACTCCACTGCTTTACAGGGATTAGTGAAAACCTACACAACTTAATTGTGGCAGACCTAATTCTGGGGGTTGGTGAAACCTCTGGTACAATAAACTGTAGGGGTTCATAGTGTGTAAAACAAACCCCCATTATTTAGGCTATTTTTTGTAGTGTTTGCCGTTTTTGCAGTCATCGCTAGTGTTCTATCTCTCTCATTGTGTCAAAATTGGGTTAGAGCTTGGTCTTTATAGGTTTTCTCAACTCTACACCGTTTTCCTTGATTGCTTTAGATCGCGTATTTTAGTTTATTTTTGCAATTTGATTCCATTTCAAGCTAAAATTCCTTGGTTTATTTTTTGTATAACTTACATAAATGCCATAGTGTAAAATTTAAATTACCTTCTATTCCTATTATTTTTATAATTACATAAATCCCATATTTTTTTAGATATTTCAAATACATAATTAAGGATTCAGATACATTATTGTTGATACATTATGTATCAATCTTCCACCTACCGATTCGGAGCTCGAATAGCCAACCAAGAACTTCGCTAACCTTTGAACAAGAAACTTTCTAGCTTCTTTGAATTAAGAGAAAATAACTGTCTAAAACTTCTTAAGTACAAAATTCGTTCAGAGAATTTTCCACTAAGAAATGTCAACAGAAAATTCGGACGGTGGATGAATGATTCAAATACTTCAACAATATCAACACTATCGCCCTATATTTTGCCTATTTAATGCTCTGTAATCTTAATTTATCTCTGTGTTTCGCACTAAAGCTAACCTAATGTTTCCCAACTTTTTCCAACCCTCAACCTTGAAGAAGAAGGATGTTTATATTAAGAGAGAAAAAATAGGGTGAAATCGAGAGGGAGAATGGATAAAAATTCAAAAATCAAATTTTGAATTCTCTAAGAGATAAGGCTCAACCAGCTAGAGTTTGTACCATTCCCAACGGAAAAAAGATTTGAGCTCTTAGTTTCGAAGCAAGGACGCTCGAAACGCAGAGATGGAGACACCTAGATGATTTGAATATATCGCTCGTAATAGAAGAATAAGGAGAGAGGGACGGGAGAGGAGAACACAGCTGGATTTGCTGGACTTGGGTCTGGGTTGGGATCGCGATTCTTCTGGGTTTTCTGGTTCTTTGTGTCTGCTGGGAAGAAGGACAAGTACAGAGGTCGGGTCAGGCGGATCGGTTTGTTGTTGTTGAAGCGTTGCAGGAACAACGCTGGGACGGAAATGGGTTCTTTTGGGTCAAAATTGATGGACAGGATCGATAATAGTATTTGTCGTGTGTATCGGATTCCCTTGGGATTAGTTGTTGGGTTGCAGGGGATGAGTTGCTAAAAATTTGGGGAAAAGGGGCCCAAATTTGGTCTATTCCCAAAAGGAATTGAATGAATTGGTTAAATTTAATAAAAGGGTTAGTTTTGATGAGGGTTTGGCCAAAAATTGATTTAACTAGGTGATTAGACTGAAAACTATATAAGACAAATCTTTATAAATTAATTAATGAGCTTATTAATGTTTAAAAAATAAAATAATTAATTCGAATATAAATTAAAGATTCAAAACATAAGCTAAAATAATTAACCAAATATTTCTATATAACAAAAAATATTTTTTAGTTGATTTTTGAATATTGATTAAATATAATAATTATATATATAATTATGTAAAACATATACATTAGCTAAAAATTTATAAAAAAAATCAAAACTTATTCAAAATAACTTGCACGCTTTTTTTTTTTTTTAAATTTATAAAACTAATTATTTTGAATTGTTTAAAAATTGAAAAAGCTCGATGCTTAATCTTTATCGGTGAGGATCAAAATTGGGTGTCAACAGGGATACCTAAACAGAGACAAATTTTAATGGAGGAACCAATAAAGGACTAACAAAAATCCAATCCAAACATTGTTTCAACTCATTTAAGAAAGCAAAGAAAGATGCAACAAGCTATAATGCTTACAAACTTCCTTCTCGTCACACATTACACAATTTTCTACCAAACCTACTAATGATATTAAGCGACACAGCGCGCAGACTTCAGCCCATGAGTTTGAACAGTTTTTACTGAAAAAAATCCACATACAAGACGCGATTTGAACAAATCATACTATGCAGCTAGATCGCAAGGACATTAAAAGAACTAGAACCAAACTACGAGAAAGGAATACTATTTTATAATATGTACTAGCCATTTCAATTGATCTGAGGACTTAAGGATAGACAAGTAGCAAGGAACAACCTAAACATAACACACCTAATTCTAAAACATGGTTTAGGCAGAACCACACAAGCCTACTAACATTAAGAGGTAGAGCTCGAGAAAGAAAGGCAAAACAGAAACAAAGATGGACAGCCAAGATACAACATGCTATATAACGACCCCTAAACTTACTCGCTCCAAACATTGAATCACGCAAAAAACTCAAGAAAGAAAACGACAACTCGAAACTTCATGCTAGCAGGCCAAAAAACCTTCAAGGTCTTAGCTCGATGCTACTCCATAAAAATGACTATGAATACGCATATTATATTAAAATAGCACCAATTTAGCAGTAACTAACAAAAAACAATCATGAAAATTAAAAAAAAACGTCAGACATCAGGATATCACTCCCAGGAGAGAAGAAACAAAAATAATATTAGGGCGAAGAAACACCTTTCTATAGGCAGTGAAAATGGAGACCGACGACTTCACCACACGAAAAAAGCCAAGGGTAGCAACAAAGGAACCCAAGCGAAATCTTGAATCTCGGTCATATGTTGTGAATGCTCGCTTGATGTAATATTAATATATTTTTCACTCTAAAACTTTTCAACTAAAATTCTCAAACCAAAAGTCTATTACCAGTTTCTCCCGTCAGAAATTATCTCCTAAATTTTCCCAACTTTTTTTTCTCCCTTTTTTTTTAACGCTGAAGCGAATATATATAGGGGGATTTACGGTTCCAAAAACATGGGGGGAAATGGGCGGATGAGGATAAAATCGAAAATACAAATCCCATTTATAAATTTGAAACCCTCAAGGACAAGAGACAGATAGGTTTTTCGAGAATACCCGATTTTTTGCCAAAATTTGCAAAGTTGATATGGACGCAGACAGCTCGAATTCTTGGAGCTCGACTTGGCGTCATCTCGTAGTCACGAAGACAAGAAGACGCGGATGGTTCAGGCTTTTGTTGCTCTTCCTATAAACCTTGTACGAAACGGGAAAAGGGGAAATGAGAGAGGACGACACAAGAGTGGGCCGAATCGCCGCTGGACTTCGCGATTGCTAGGCGATCTCGCTTTCGTTTGGTCACGCGCATTTTTGGCACTGCACTTTGACGTTGATGTCGTCTTTTTGTTCTTCTTTAGGAAGAAGAAACAGATGTCGGTCGGGTCATTTGTTGGGAATTTGGGCTAGGATTAAATTGTGAACAGAAATTGGGAAAAAGAGTGTGCCATGGCCTCGAAATAAAGGAATTAAAGAGAGAGATTTGGTTAGGGTGATATTGGGCTGGGTCGAATTGGGGATGGGAATTTAGGCTTCTGGATTTTTATGAGAAGGGAATTGGGTTGGGCTGGAATGTGCGAAGAATACGAATGGGCTAAAAATGATATCATCAAACTTAAATGGATAGCAATGAATTGCATCAATGGCCAAGGAAATATAGTCAAACGAAACCCAAATGAATTTCGGTCGTACCCAAATTTAAATTAACTGTTTACTAGGTCACAATTTGAACAAGACAATTTTGCATAAATTAATTAAATAACATCTTAATGTTAACGACATAAAATAATTACCTTAATTATAAACTAATAACACGAAGAAATATAAGTATGATTTAAGCTAAACTAATTTCATTTAATAAAATACTTACTAAAAATTAATATCTTTTTTATATGATTTTTGAATATTTATAAAACAAACTAATTATGTACAAGTGACAAGCTTATTCAAAATAACTTACAAATTTTGGATTTTTTTTTCTTAAAATTTTATTAAAATAGTTATTTTAAATCGTTTGAAATAGAAGAAGTTTGAAATAATTAATTTATATGGTGAAGGTGCAAAAGTGGGTGTCAACACTATGCATGGAAAGATCTTACAAACTTAGCATCGAATTTCAGGTTTAAGTGGTTGGTTGAGCGCCTATTTAGGTTAATTATTTTAAAAGAAAAACAAGATTGCTACACTTCAGAGTTGAATATCAAACAACTTCAAGCCTATTATGTTTCTAGTTGAAGGTGTGCCCCTACTGTTGATCACTGAATGATACTAACAAGCTTTATGGTGTGAATGATCTATTAAATAGTTAGTTAGAAGCAAGTTAATGTAAGGTTAGTTAGTTACTAAAATAAATGAGTTGATTAGCACTTGTATAAATATATAGTTAGAAGGCTGTAATCAAAATAACTCTATCTAGATTCAATGTAACAGAATTTTCTCTTTGAATAATATTTCTTCTTCTTCTTCTTCTTCTTCTTCTATGTAAAATCTGCATAGCTCAAACTCCATCTATGGAGTTATCATGGTATCAGAGCTATGATCGTAGCTATTTTTTGTTTTTCTTTTTTATAAGAAACATAAAATCGATTACGGATGCTTAGATTCACCAACAGACACAGATGATTTCGAAGAAAAAAAAGCATCCAAAGTCGTTGAAATGGCAGTTAATAGCTCAAGTGAAAGAGAAATAGCTGGTAATGGTGGAGCTGGTAGTGGCACTACAAGCACAACCTCGTTTCCAGTAATTGATCATAATCATCCCCTCTATCTTCAACATACTGATACTGCAGGTAGTTCCTTAATTTCCTTACAGCTAACAGGATCTGAAAACTATGCCTTATGGAGTAGATCCTTCAGAATTGGGCAGATAGGTAGACCAAATTAGGATTTGTCGATGGAAGGTTTCCTAAATCTAGATTTGGATCTGAATTACATGATCTATGGGAGAAAAGTAATGCAGTAGTGCTAAGCTGGATAATGAAAGTTGTCAGACCTGGTTTGATTAGCTCTGTTGTATATGCATCAGATGCAAGGAAAGTATGGATTGAATTGAAGGAACATTTTGATACTGTTAATGGATCTAGGATTTTTCACTTACACAGAGAAATTCACACTCTTGTTCAAGGCACTATGTCTATTGCTGACTATCATTCTAGATTGAGGGATCTTTGGGATGAGTATAACTCCCTAATGTCGTGTCCTAGTTGTCCTGGTCCAGAGTCTAAGAAGTTTGGAGAACATTGTGAGTATCAGAGATTACTGCAGTTTTTGATGGGGTTAAATGAGTCCTATTCTCAACCTAGAAGTCAGATTTTAATGATGAGCCCTACTCCTACACTTAACAAAGCTTATGCACTCTTAGTTGATCAGGAAATTCAAAGAAATATGGTTGTAGGTTCTAATTCATCTGGTGTAATCGAAGGGACTGCATTGTATTCTAACAGAATGGAGCAAGTACATCAAAAAGTTCTATATGTAGCTTGTATTCAGGTTCTGCCAGTAATTCTTATTCAGGCAATGCTACACATGGATATGGTCCTCCAAGTGGACGTTACAGTGGTGGTGCAAGTTCTTCATCCTTTGGTAACAAAGGTAGAAAGTTTCTCTTGCAGTGTGAACATTGTAGTTGCAGAGGTCACACCAAAGATCAGTGCTACAAAATTGTTGGTTACCCTGCTGATTTTAAGTATGAAAGAAAACCTCTCAAATCTGGAGTGTATGCAAACCAAGCTGAACATATATATCAAAATGATTCTGAAGTTAAAGGAAATACTAGTCAAGGCACAGGAGTTACAGGTGCAAATTCACAATTAGGAGCTTTCTTTACTTCAGATCAGTGTAAACAAATTTTGAAGATGTTGACTACTCGTGGTCATGAGTCTACAACTCAATCTTCAGCCAATGTAGCTGCTGTTACTGATGCAGGTAGTTCTCTTAAAGCATTCTTATGTGCATATAAAGGTAATAGATGGATAATAGACACTGGAGCCACTCATCATATCACATCTAAGTTGAAAACTCTTATTAATGCTAAGGCAGTTCATACACATACAGATAGTAATGTTCATCTACCTGATGGTAAAGTGATTCATGTATCTCATGTTGGAACAACAAGTGTGTTAGACAATCATTCTATATCCAATGTTTTGTTCTTGCCTGACTTCAAGTTTAATCTACTGTCAGTATCCAAGATCACTAAAGAGTTACATTGTATGGTTGTTCCTGATTTTCGTATCTTTCAGGACCTCTCCACTGGTCAGGTGAAGGGGATTGGTAAAGAGGAAAATGGACTCTACATACTACAGGAAGGACCAAGTCATATTCCAAAGAAGATGGTCAATAGTAGTAGAGGTCTTGATCAGTCCAATAAACTGTTAATTTTGTTTCTCAATCTGTTTGTTTTGATGTTTGGAAAAAATGCTTAGGTCATGCTCCTATTGATATTATAAGGAGACATGAATCTTTTAAGAATCTCAAAAGTAATGGTCATTCTCATTGTATAGTATGTCCTCTAGCTAAACACACAAAACTTCCATTTCCTGTTAGTTCTCATGTGTCTAAGAGTGTTTTTGAATAGGGCTGGGCATAAACACCGGAAAACCGAAACACCGAACCGAATTTTTTTGGTATTTCGGTTTCAGTTTTTTGGTTTTCGGTTTGGTATTCGATATATGTTTTTGTATTTTTTGATATTTCGGTTCAGTTTTCGGTATGTAATTTTGTGTTATTTGGTATTTCGGTTTACCAAAATATATTATATTAATTATTAATATTAAATAATAAATATTATAATTTAAAATAAAAATTAAAAAGTAAAAGACTTTTTGATGTAACTATTTTTAGCCCATTAAGTTGAAAAATCACACAAAAAAATTTGTAAATTTTTAAAAGCCCAACAAAGCAGGCCCATTAAAAAAACCGAAATAACATAACCAAACCAAAATAATAAAAACCGATCCAAAATAATAAAAACTGAACCGAACCGAAATATTTCAGTTCGGTATTCAGTACAAAATTTACAAAAACCGAAAAAAAAACTGAAACCGAACCGAAATACCGAATGCCCACCCCTATTTTTGAATTACTACATTGTGATGTTTGGGGTCCCTATAGGGTACCAACTCATAACAATAAAAGATACTTTGTTACAATTGTGGATGACTTCAGTCGATATACTTGGATCTACTTAGTTACTTCTAAAGCTGATACAGCTGTGGTGCTGAAACATTTTCTTCTTCAAGTTCAAAATGTATTTTCCACTAAGGTTAAGATCTTGAGGAATGATAATGGATGTGAGTTCTTCAGCACTGTTGTTCAAACCTTATTGAGTGAGTTGGGAATTCTTCACCAGAGTACATGTGTTTATACACCTCAGCAAAATGGGTTAGCTAAAACAAAACACAAAACTATCCTAGTTGTGGCCAGATCTCTCAAGTTTCAAGCTTCTATACCCCTCATATTTTGGGGTGAATGTGTCATGACTGTTGTTTACATTTTGAACAGACTTCCATCTAGGCTTCTTGCTTACAAATCTTCTTTTGAGAAACTATATATGCATTCTCCATCACTTTGGCATATCAAAGTGTTTGGTTGTCTTTGCTATGGTGCCTGTCCAAATGTGCAGGACAAATTTTCATCTAGAGGTATTCCTGCAGTGTTTATGGGTTATTCTTCCACACATAAAGGGTATTTACTATATGATTTGCATACTCATTCTTTTTTTGTTAATATAAATGTAGTCTTTCAGGAACATTTGTTTCCCTTCAAACATCTCCAAGTTTCCTCCAACCCAATGCTTCCAGTTCTTGACATGTTACCACCTGATGATGTTTCCTTACTAACTCCTATTACTGCAACTCCTACTCCAGATAATCCTATTCCTTCCCCTAGATCTTCTTCTTCTCTTTCAGTTGCACCTCTTAGAAGATCTGGCTGAACAAGTAGCCTCCTTTATGGTTACAGGATTTTGTGACACATACCAAGAATACTAGTTGTTCTTATCCACTTTCCAATCACATTACTTATTCTAACTTTTCATCTGGCTATCAACAAGTATTACAGGCTTATTCAGTTGTAAGAGAACCTACTTCTTTAAAAGAAGCTGCTTCTGATCCTGCCTGGGTGAAAGCAATGGAACTTGAAATAGCTGCTTTGGAGAGTAATCAGACTTGGACTATTGTTGATTTACCACCTGGTAAGAAGCCCATTGGCTGTAGGTGGATATATAAAATCAAGTTCTTAGCCTATAGAGACGTGGAGAGATTCAAGGCTAGACTTGTTTCCAAGGGTTATAATTAGAAGGAAGGGGTCGATTACGGAGAAATCTTCAGTCCTGTTGCTAAAATGGTGACAGTCAGAGCTGTTGTGGCTCTTGCTGCTTCTAAAGGCTGGTATATCTATCAAATGGATGTACATATTGCCTTTCTGAATGGAGATTTACTAGAGGAAGTATACATGGATATTCCTCTTGGATTTGCTAGACAGGGGGAGTGTAAGAAGGTCTGCAAATTAAATAAGTCTTTGTATGGTCTAAAGAAAGCACCAAGGTAGTGGAATGTGAAATTAACTGAGGCATTAGTACAGATGGGGTTCAAAAAAAGTCACTATGATTACTCATTATTTACAAAGGATGTTGATAGTGATATTGTGGTTGTGTTAGTGTATGTTGATGATCTACTGATCACAGGAAGCAATCATCAACTTTTGAATAATAATAGACAGGACATTCAAATGAAGTTCAAAATGAAGGATCTAGGGGAACTAAAAATTTTTCTAGGAATTGAGTTTTCTAGATCTAGTAAAGGTATCTTGATGACACAAAGGAAGTATGCACTTGAATTAATTTCAGACTCTGGACTAGGAGGAGCTAAACTTGCTTGCACACCACTGATAAAAAAATTCCTAATGAATGTACAAAAAGTGATAAAGTACTTACAAATCCTACAAAGTATCAGAGACTTGTAGGAAGACTCCTTTATCTCACCATAACAAGACCACACTTAGCTTTCTCTACTCAAGTTTTAAGTCAGTTCATGCATTGTCCTAAGGAATCTCACATGGAGGCAACACTGAGAGTGGTTAGGTACATCAAAGAAGCTCCTGGCTTAGGACTGCTAATGCCAACAAGTAATACTACACAACTTACTGCTTTTTGTGACTCTGATTGGGGATCATGTTTGAAGACTAGAAGATCAATTACCGGATATTTGTTTAAGCTGGGAGAGGGGTTAATCTCTTGGAAATCTAAGAAGCAAGAGACAGTTTCAAGAAGCTCAGCAGAGGCAGAATTCAGAAGCATGGCTGCTTGTACTGTTGAAGTTACTTGGCTGATAGGTTTATATAAAGAATTGGGAGTCAATGTAAGTCTTCTTGTGAATATAATATGTGACAATAAAGCATCCATTCAGATTGCTGCAAATCCAATCTTTCATGAAAGAACAAAGCATATTGACATTGATTGTCATTTTGTCAGAGAAAGAATTTGTCAAGGAATGTTGAAGAGAAAACATGTAAACACCAAGGAGATGTTGGGTATGTAGCAAGAATTAATGGGAAATAGAGGAAGAAGAGGAATTTAAAAAGTTTAGAACTTGAAAGGTTGGGAACTTGAAAAGTCCTCTAATGCTTTAATGAAAAAGGCAATTGTCCCTCATCGGTAATGGAAATGAAAATAGGAGAGTTTAAATAAATAAACACTCCTATTAATTGTTAAAAGGGTTGGAAAGAGGGACCCCCCTCGCGTCGTCGCCGTCGTCGCTCGCTTGCTTCGGCTTCGGCTTTGGCTTCGGCTTTGGATTTGGCAAATGATCGATCGAGAGATTATTTTTTGGACAAATTTATTTTAATTATTTATTTAATTAATTAAATTGCCAAAGTTTATTTTCAATTAATAAGTTGATAACATAAGTTAACCGAAATGTTTTCAACTTTTTAGTTAACCCGACCTGACTCGGATCCGCGCGCGTGACCCATTTTAATCCGTTATATTTAAAATTCCCGCCATGAATGTTCTGAAAGGTTGCAACTTTCAGGAACAGTTAATACCATTTGAAAGTCTGCAACCTTTCATTAATGGTCGTGTCAATTCTGAAAGGGTTGCAACCTTTCAGAATATACTCTTCTTGCCTATAAATATCATTCAGTCTTACGAATATTTCTTAATGAGTTTTATGATCTTCCTTCTTCTTCTAAACACATATTTCTTCGTGTACTTTCCTGTTGTGGATTGATTCGCTGACAGTAGAGTTTTTGGTATCTACACTCTACTGATTAAGATCATTTTACCCTGGGAGGTTATATTCCAAATCAAACCTCGGATACTAGAAGGGAATAATTTCCCTAAGGGGACACTGTGAATTCAGTGGACTTGATTTTCTTCCAGAATTAAAAAAAGTATTCTAGATTCTTGTAAGTTTTTACAGATTCAATTATTTTTTACAAATAAATTTATGTTCATCTTACTTACTGGTTCTAAAAATCTCAGTTACTTCATGTTTCTGAATGATTTATTACAACCAGTAATTTCTGATTTTCATAACACAGATTGACAAACAATCTTAAGGAAATTATTAAATTTGTGTTTCTGGTGGAGACAAAAATCTTTGTGATTTTATACTCTTTTAAGTATGCAATTATAGTTTATTTCTTACTTGTATTGTATCAATTTTGTTTATCAGAAATGGCAAACACTGGTGTTACAGTGGCTGTTGCTGCACCAACCCGAACTCTTGTACCACAAGCAGAGAAACCGGGTAAATTCACAGGTGTGAATTTCAAAGGATGGAAGCAACGAGTATTTTTATGGATTACCACTCTTGGTCTGCAGAAATTTACAAGTGAAGATACTCCAGTTCCTGCTGATGATATGCCAGACAGGGAAAAATTCATGATTGTTGAAGCATGGAAACATTCAGACTTCCTATGTAAAGGTTACATTTTGAGTGCTTTAGAGGATGACTTATATAATGTCTATAGTGCAATAACAACTTCAAAAGAGTTGTGGAATGCACTTGAGAAGAAATATAAGACAGAAGATGCATGCTTAAAAAAATTTGTGGTCGCAAAGTTTTTAGACTATAAAATGGTAGATAGTAAAACTGTTGGATCACAAGTGCAGGAACTTCCACTTATTCTCCATGATTTGATTGCTGAAGATATGGTAGTAAATGAAGCTTTTCAAGTGGCTGCAATGATCGAGAAGTTGCCTCCTTCGTGGAACGATTTCAAGAATTATCTAAAGCACAAGCGTAAAGAAATGAAGCTTGAAGATCTTGTGATTCAGCTCAAGATTGAGGAAGATAATAGAAATGCCGAAAAGAAGTCGTGTAAGAGTTAAACAATCATTGGAGTTAATATTGTTGAAGAATCTCCTACCAAAGACAAAAAGAGAAAGAAGTCCAACGGGCAGAAGTCAGAACAGGCCAAGAAGAAATTCAAAGGAAGTTGTTATAATTGTGGCAAGGCTGGTCATAGATCTTCTGATTGTCATGCTCCAAGAAAGAACAAAAACAAAGGCAAAGGCAAAAGTCAAGCAAACATAGTGGAAAAGATGGAAGATGCAGATGACTTGTGTGCAATGATATCATAGTGTAACTTAGTTGGAAATCCCAAGGAGTGGTTTCTCGACTCAGGTGCCACTAGACATATTTGCTTTGCGAAAGAAGCCTTTGCAACGTACACTCCTGATGAGTACAATGAAGATTTATTCATGGGAAACACAGCAACAGCAAGGATTGCAGGAACTGGGAAAGTAATGTTGAAAATGACATCCGGCAAGGTGTTGACTTTGAACAATGTTCTGCATGTCCCTACTATTAAGAAGAATTTAGTTTCTGCTGCACTACTCGTTAAGAACGGGTTTAAGTGTGTCCTAGTTAATAATAAAGTTGTAATAAGTATGAATGAAATGTTCATAGAAAAGGGCTACCTCAATGAGGGTCTTTTCAAACTAAATGTAATGGTTATTGACAGTATTAATAAAAATTCTACTTCTGTTTACTTATTGGAGTTAAGTGATTTATGGCATGCCCGTTTGGGACATGTAAATTACAAAGCCTTGCGAAAATTGGTTAATCTAGAAGTATTGCCTGATTTTAAATGCGATAAGTCGAAATGCGAAATTTGTGTGGAAAGTAAGTTTGTTAAACATCCTTACAAGTCTGTTGAAAGAAATTCTAAAANATCTCGTGGTGGAAAAAAGTATTTTATAACTTTTATTGATGACTAGACTCGATTTTGTTATGTATATTTGCTTAATAGTAAGGATGAAGCAATTGATGCATTTAACCAATACAAAAATGAAGTGGAAAACCAATTGAATCTAAATATAAAAATGATTCGGGTGATAGGGTGGAGAATATGAATCTCCTTTTGCAGAGATATGTTTGGAATATGGTATTATTCATCAAACTACTGCACCTTATACACCATAGTCAAATGGTTTGGCAGAACGGAAGAACAGAACATTAAAGGAAATGATGAATGCCTTAATGATCAATTCTGGTTCACCTTAGAAGGTTTGATGAGGATTCCAAAGATTATTTTATGTGTGCCATCAAGAGGGAGTGCATTAAAGATTGTTCTTTTGAGACTTCCACAACCAGCCTAGCTATGAGGATGTATGAACAACTATTTTTTAGCAATTTGTCTTTTAACCTGTATTAGTTTTTATTTTCTTTTTCTTCTGATGAATAAACTTCTCATAGTGATGAAGTTTAGCTTACTAGATGTCCAATTCTTAACGTTTTTGAAAAGTTGTTAGAAATCTGTGTAACACAAATGAATTGAAAAAATATCAGGATATTACTTTTAAATACGGTAACTTGTTGGATATTGCTTTTTATACTGTACCTTTTTGGATTGTTGACAGCAATATCATTACTTTTATGGTTGTTTGAACAATTATTGGCTTAATTAGCTTTATGCAAAATGGGCTAGAGCACTATACTATTGATAACCAAAAAAAAAATTAATATTTTCATGAATTGTGGGGGTTTTCACCCCTGCTATTGTGTTATTACTATTAAAGGTTGTGACCCATGAAATATAAATGATATTCTGAGAATCAATTTACGGAAGTTTAAACTGCCACAAAAAACTCCACTGCTTTACAGGGATTAGTGAAAACCTACACAATTTAATTGTGGCAGACCTAATTCTGGGGTTGGTGAAACCTCTGGTACAATAAACTGCAGGGGTTCAAAATGTGTAAAACAAACCCCCATTGTTTAGGCTGTTTTTTGTAGTGTTTGCCGTTTTTGCAGTCATCGCCAATGTTCTATCTCTCTCATCGTGTCAAAATTGGGTTAGATCGCGTATATTTAACTTATTTTTGTGATTTGATTCCATTTCAAGCTAAAATTCCTTGGTTTATTTTTTGTATAACTTACATAAATATCATAGTGTAAAATTTAAATTACCTTCTATCCCCTATTATTTTTATAATTACATAAATTCCATATTTTTTTAGACATTTCAGATACATAATTAAGGATTCAGATACATTATTGTTGATACATTATGTATCAATCTGTTGCACTTATTAAGGAAAAAAAGTTGTAAAATCAATTTAAAATCTCATAGTATCCATTTTTTCCACTAATTAAGGGGAAAAACTGAAAATTAAATTAAGATTTCACAAATTAAATTATTTCATTCAAAATTATTATCAAGAATTCAAAATCTTATATTTTAGCAACCCAAAAAAATCAAAAAATTAAATTTCTTCTTCTTGTTCATCATTCTTTCTATTTCATAAAAAAATATATCGAAATTTTGAAAAGCGGGATGAGTTATGAAGGATTGTATGGAATTGTTGTTGGACAAACGATTTCTTTTGTAAATCTTCAAGTTCATCGAATATCTTTTCGATTTTGATTCAAGATTATCGAAAATTTTGAGATTCTATATTCTTCTCCAGTCATTGAAGATCTTTTCCATTTTGATTCAAAATTGACGAAAATTTTGAATTTCAAAATTATTCTCCTAGTTCATTGAAGATTCTTTCAATTTTGATTAAAAATTATCAAAATTTTCTAGAAGATACATCATGAAGATCCGTTCAATTTAAATTGACAAGTGTTGTATTTCTACTAGGTACACTAAATAAGAAAGCGTTGCCCATAAAATATTAGGTTTGAGATCAATACATTATTATTTGACAATTGTTATGTTACAGATACATTTAGTATAAATTCAAATTTACATATCATAACTAAAAAGTTAGTGCATGATATATTATTATTTATGTATGTTCTTTTGTTTGAGATCATGAAGATCCTTTCGATTGAATTGATAAATATTATATTTTTACTAGATACATTAAATAAGTAAGTGTTGCCCATAAGATTTTAAGTTTGAGATCGATAGATTATTATTTGGTAATTGTTATGTATAAGATGCATCTAGTATAAATTTGAATTTACGTATCATAACTAAAAAATAGTGTTTGATACATTATTATTTATGTCTGTTATTTTATTTGAGAAATACAACACTTTAAATTTTTTTTAAAATACATTATAGTAATTGTTTGAGATCGATAAATTACTGTTTGGTAATTGTTATGTATCAGATACATTTAGTATAAAATTGAATTTACGTATCATAACTAAAATAAGCGCTGATACATTAATCGTTAAGTAAGATACATTACATTTTATACATGATACATTAATTTGATGTGTGGGATACATTAATCTGATGCGCTGATACATTAATTTAATGCGCAAAAATGAGGGATTTTGAAAATTTGTAAAACAATAGATTTAAAGCTCGAGCATGTGTCCTTTCTCGATTCCTTCGCTCACAAATGTATCACGAATATAATTTAATATTGTGTACGAAAATATATTTTTCTAAATTTGAATAACCGTAGAAGATACATAGCAACACTTGATACATGAACAAATGATACATTTGGTAGAGACTACTTCTTTTCATTTCATAATGTAGTTTCATCAGCAAACTGATTTTTTTGCAGGAAAAATATGAATACATCATATCTTTTACCTTTCCCTTATGCATATTGTGAAGGTGAAAATGGAGGAAAATCCTGTAATTCTTGAAAAAAATTATAAAGCGAAAACTTGACCTGTTTTGAAAATAAATGTGGAGAGATATTACTAAAAATAGAGAGAATTAAATCTGAAAATTAAAAAATGAAGGAAGTAAAGATTGAGGGAGTGAAAATAGGAAGAGATAGAGTGAGTAAAAATAGGAAGAGGTTGAGGGAGTGAAATAAGGAGTAAAAATAGAAAGAAAAACGTGTATAACTTTATGTATCTGGAACAATGAATTTGGAAGGAAAAAGAGGGAATTAGAAATATTTTTAAATGATAGGAAATAATAGAAATTATGGAAAATAAAGATGTGTATATAGGTAATTCATCCTTATTTTTTCCTTAAAGTTTAATGTTGGACCATTTTATGTCTAAATTGATTTTCTTCTTCGTCTAACTTTGAGGCATGTGATATTCGCGTTGAGGGGAACATAATGATGAAGTTAGTTTTCCATTTCATTGACGGAATTTTGAGGGTCAATTTATTATCCCTTTTTAAAAAAAAAATAAATAACAATGTCATGGATATCGTTAGTCCCGTGTTGACATATATATTCTAATTTCTATAGCATGGAAACATTTCAAGGCTCTTCAGAATGGAAAAGCTCATGATTATAGATTTGAGTGTGGTTTAGCTTTAATGTAGGTTATGGTCTTCCCTTTTTTAATTAGGTTAGTTAGTTTCTATATAAAATGAGTTTCATGATCATTAGGACGGATGTAGGATGAATTATTAGGCTTGTATGATCATTATTACTCTCCTTTTTTCCATTTTTAGGACTTTAGACTAAAATTTAATCCATAATACTTTAGTTTAGGTTGGCTTTATATCTTTGATTTATTTTTATTGAGTATTGACTATGATTTGTGCGGATCCAGTTGCAAGTCATTTGCTTTTAATTTTGACTAGAAATAGAGGTGAGAGAATGTGACTTTTCAGTTACCAAAAAAAAATCTAAATGCCTTAGCTTTACTTAATTTGGAGTGTAAATCTTTGTTCCTTGAGGGAGGTTATAATTATTTGTCCATTTATGGATAATATTTAAATAGCATACCATAATACTAATTACATACCAATTTTTATTTTTTTTTAAGGAAAATGGAATAGATCGTAAATATTATTTTGTGTTCACATTCTATATTCTCTATTATACCCCCTCTTACTATATTGCAATACTAGATTCTCTGTGTCTTTAACATGGCAAGTTAGTTAATTTTCGACTATATAAATAGATCACTTACTATCAACTTATGACATGTTTCTTTCGATCGAAAGGTGTGTAAAAATCTCTCTTATATATCTATTTTCTCTTTGTTCTATTCTAGTTTCTTCATACATAAATTGATTGGGTAAAGAATAAACCAAAGATATTAAGACTTTGTTTTTTGTGTGTCTTTTTTTGTTATTTTGTATTATTGAACAGAAAATTAGCAATAAAAATGGCAGATTCGGGGGAAAAACATGTTGGAGAATCGTCAACACGCCGAAATGCATCAAAAAGGAAAGGACAGGGTCAGAGGCACTCTGTGGAGGCTACTCAGAGACTTGAAGCGTAAGATTAATTTTATTCACAAAAAAAAAATTGAACCTCCATGTATGTTGAATTATTATTTTTTGATTTTGTTTGTCTAGATATGGTGTTATTTTCCTAAGAAATGTGAGTGAAAAATCAAAAATCATTAACGATATGATTGATCTACCGCGTATATAAATCTTTTATAGGTGCATTGAGTTGTTCTTTATAATTTATTATTACATTTAGCATAAGGCGGTGCTTTTCTTTACTTTTAATTCCTTTTTGGTTTTTTAACCAAAAAACTCATTCACTTTTTCGTGTTATTTGATACATTTTTGGGGCTCGACTAATTCAACTTTCATTGAAAAGTCTTAATTTAGGGATCCACTAATTTGGCCCAACTAATCTGCATTGGAAACTTCTATTTAGGATTCAACTAATTCAGATTTACATCAATAAAATGCTTCAGATCAAAGATGACAACTCAAAGTCTCAAAACACAAACATGAGGCCTCTGATTAAAGATAAATGATTAATGATCAATATTTAGTTCCAAGATGAGTATCTAATACCATCTTTATGACTAAATTCACATTGGGAATTAAGTCCCGTTTTGGTGGTAAAATAATATCTACCAAGGACGACTTTCATTCCAGCAATTCGAACTTCAGAGCCTAGTTAATGATAGAGATATACGTATCGATTCACCATATTTTTAATGGTCAATAACAATAAATCTTTTTGTGAATTTTGAAATGTAGATTTTACGAGATATGTCGATTTCCAGACGAGGACCAACGAAATCAATTGGCTTTCGAAGTAGGGCTTGACCCTGATCAGGTCAAGGGTTGGTTTCAAAATAAAAGGACTCAATCAAAGGTAATTGATTAGTCCTTTTACTATTAAGTTAATTATACTTAATTGATGGATTATTATTGTTATTTGCACACAATGATGAACTAATACATCTTTTTCCATTATATCATGCAAAAATCTAGAGGACAAAAAAGGACTTGTTAAAAGTAGGGTCAGATCGAAGTCAAGGCCAGTGAATCTCTAGGGTTGGGCCCCAAAATATATTTTTTAAACTTGGTTAAATTTTTGGGATGTGTAATTAAATAGAATAAATTCTTTCTATAATATTAATCAGTACATTTAATTACTTCCTCATCTTTTTAATTTCCCCCTGTATACAATTATTTCTATTATTGACTATTTTACGTTTCAATTTCAATATAGCTTCTTAAATCAATTATTTATTTTCTTCTTGTTGAATTAGAATCATGTTAAATTATTTAAAATAGATGAATTCTCTAAAAAGTTCCAAAACTTAAAATGGACCATAACCCAATTTTCTTACGATAACAAAAAAAAAATAAAATCTTATCTTATTTTCTTGTTATTTGAGTAATTACGGAACAAACTATAATTTTTTTTATTTACGACTATACTTAACATCTTAAATTAATTATATTTCCTCAGACAAAAGATGAGAGATCAGACAACAAGACTCTTCGAAACGAAAATGAAACATTGCGTTTAGAGATTATTGCAATGAAAGAGGCAATTAAAAATAACATGTGCTCACAAAGTGATGGTCCGTCCATTGGAGAAGAAGAGAGAGCAAGAAATGTAGAAAAAATGAAGATAAACATTCAAAAGTTGAGAGAGGAGGTAAGCCTTTAATTCAATCTCTTTAATTATTTTTCTTTTTTAATTAATTGTTTTCGCTCAAAAAGAATTGTCTATACATTACTTAGATAAATTTCAGATACATGTATCGGTGCATCTAGATACATGTATCTCAGATACATGGGTCAAAATAAGGTCTACTTTGTTCCTTATAGTTAATAATTATATTTCCTACTCTTCATTTCTCTTTGAATAGCTTTAAAATCATTTAAGACTCGATTTAGGTCAAATATATCATGATCTAATAATTCTTTTAATTAAACTTAATTGTTACAAGTTTTAGATCTTAGCTCACTAGATTCGCTGATTTTCATAAACCATACATTGACCATTTTATCATTCTCATTTTCTAACTTGTCTTCGTTATTCCGACACTAATTTCTCTGTCTTGAAGTTTGTTTGAATAATCATAAATATATTTTTCTTAACTTACTAGCTCAGTTGATTTTTGACAATCATATACTATCTTTTCATCTTCCTTTGTAAGAGGAATAGGATTGTCTTCAAGCATGACGACTATCAACACTCTCACATCATAGAGATTTTTACTTATTGTTAGGAAATAAGTTGTGAGACCTTGCTCTGATACCTATTAAAAGTGTGAATTTATATTTTCTTTTAAAAGTCGATTGACTCTAATAGTAGAAGAAGTTGTTGGAATAATTGAAGAATGAAGAAAATTGATGCAACATATATTTATACATTATATTTTTACATTCTCAAAATCATGTTTAACATAAATATAGTATGTAACTTAACTTAGCAATTATTATTTTTATTTTGCAGCGTAAAAGAATATCAAATATCATCTCAAGTTATGATGGGAAGTCTTTTGTGATGGATTCAAATTCTACTCTTGAATCTCTGGCTGATGAATCTTTGTTGAAGCAAACTATATGTGGCTCTTCCATTGGATATACTTCTTCGGGAAATAATAATGACATTTACAATGCTCGAGCACGGATGAACAATATCCCAATAATATCAAAATTAGAACAAGAAAATTATGGGTTTCATCATGATGATAGTAATGGGGAGAAATCAATTATTTTTGAGATAGTTGTTCCTGCTATCAATGAATTGCTTGGACTTGTGCATGTGGATAAACCACTTTGGATAAAATCATCAGTCGAAGAAGGGTGGACTATTCATCGTGAGGGTTATGATACAACATTTTCAAATTCAAATCGACCTTATAAATCATCAACTGCTCGAATTGAATCATCAAGGTATTTTGGAGTTGTGCCAATGACTGGAATTGATTTGATCAACAATTTTCGTGATCCGGTAAGTCACTTAAAAGTTTTTATGTTATAACAATTCAATTTACAAGCTAAGTTATATTGTTTTCTTTGGGATTAGGCTAATCGACTATATATAAGTATCTCTCATGTATTTATAGAGTGAATATAGTTTGTGTGCTATCAACTTTTGGATAGCTTTTTGAAATTTTTTTAGGCGTAATTAATATTTTTTTATAATCATCAATCGTGATTCTGTACATGCAGATCAAATGGATGAACATGTTTCCTACTATAGTCACAAAAGCTAAGATTGTTGATGTTTTTGATTCTGGGAATACAGAAGTCTCTATACAATTGGTAAAATATTAATTTTACTTAAAAAAAAAAATTCCTACAAATTAAATAGATATTAAAATTGTTTCACAAAAATGATCTAATTTTTTTTTCTGATTCTTGAAAATAGATGTATGAAAAGATGCACATTCTATCTCCTCTAGTTGAAGCTAGAGATTTTGTCTTCATACGTTGTTGTAAACAACTTCAACCAACAACATGGATAATGGTGGATGTTTCTTATGATTTATTCAAAGAGATTCAAACTTGTGCACCTTCTTATGCTTGGAAGTTTCCTTCTGGTTGTTTAATTCAAGAAATAGGCGATGGCAGAAGTGTGGTAAGAATTACGATTCTCTCTCTCAACATATCACTATTTATATAAAAAGGTAGTTGGTGCACTAAAAACATACTATGCGGGGGTTCTATGAAAGGGTCGGACCACAAGGGCACACATATTTATCTTGCATTTTTATAAGAGGTTGTTTCCATAACTCAAACCTATGATAAATATCACTATTTACATTTAGCTTATTTTCCAAGAAGTTTATTACATAGGTAGAAGTTTACACGTATGATGATAACCACCTTATTTTTATGTATATCCAATGATCAAGTTATTATTATGCTTTCTTGATTAGTTTTTGTCTTGTAGGTTGCATGGATTGAACATGTTCAAATAGATGAAAAATGTCATGAGGTGAATCATCTCTTTAGACACTTGTTATGTCGACGTCATATATATGGAGCTGAAAGATGGATTGCTACACTTGAAAGGATGTCTGAGAGATATAATAATGAAATGTCTACAACACGTTTCAAAGGAGGTTCTGTTTTATATCTCATTCTTTACTATTTATGACTTTTCAAAAATAATCTATAAAATAAGATAAGAGTCAATGTAAAATGAATCATCTCAAGGCAGCTTTGATTAGAAAAATGAAAATCTTGATGTGGTTTGAATCCATGCTTTTTAATTATTATTCTTTTTTGTTTATTTGAAACGTCTCCTTCCTTTCAAAAGTTCTTTTTTTTTTTTTGCTTTAAAAGTGTGCTTGGTATGATTTTTTTTTTTTAAAGAAAAAGTTATTTTTCGATGTTTAACTAGAGAAAATATTTTCTGTCTAAAAGGTCTGAAAATTGATCACCTCTTTTATCTTCGGGTAAAAGACATTTTTCTTTGCAATTATCACAATTTTAACTCAAAATATATCCGTAAAGTTTTGTTTTTCTTTAGGCATGTGTTTGGATAGTTTCTGATAAAAAATAAATTATTTTCTATAAAAATATTTCCAACAAAGAAGCAGGAAAAATGATCACTTTTCACATTTTTTTTTAACACCTGAACATATCATCAAAACACTATTTGATTTGCTAATATTATTATCAAGGATCAATTTTCATTAAATTTTTTAATATGTTTCTTCAAAACAAATTATTTTCTAAAAAATTGCCTTGTCACACCAAACACACCCTAATTTGATAAGTCAATATTAATTTTTACTTTTTTAATGATATTTCAGAAGGCTTGAAAAATGTGATGAGCATATCTCAAAGAATGGTGAAGAGGTTTTGTGAAATCCTAAACATGACAGATAAATTAGATTTTTCAACTTCATTACTTTTGAATAACGAAGATAGAGTTTCGATAAGAAAAAATAAAGAAACTACCCAATCGAAAGGCTTCATTGCTACTGCTGCTACATCCCTGTGGGTTCCTCTTTCATTTGAAACTATTTTTGATCTTCTCAACGATATCAACACAAGATATCAGGTATGTGTCAAACCTATTTATAATATTGTAGTTTGTTCATTTATATTTTTGGTTGTTATAAAGAACATATTAATATAATATGATATTGACATCAACTCCAAAGAAAGTTAGATATCATAGCGAAATATTGTCGTTAAACAAAGATCTTATTATATGTATCTTTGTACTGTATATATTTATTTTTAATGCAATCAATCGAACAACCTATATAACTTAATTTTTAATCAAATAACCCTTCAAAGTACCCTTGTATATCAACTTTTTTCAATCCTTGTGTTGATTTTCATGTGAAATTCACAAAAATTTTCAATAAATATGAGAATCGTAACTCATAATATTAAAAGTACAATAGGTCTAGTGTTAATATTTTTTTTTAAAACCATCAAAAGATGAAGTCATAAATTCTACTTATCTATCAATATTAGGCTCTCAGATTATGTTGTTAGAATTAACTATGCATAGTTAATTTTATTTTATTATAATATGGTCTTTTATACTCTGATCATGCATTAATATTTGACAATCAAATCATGATTTTTTTTAATCATTTGATTTTGATTTCTTATTTCTAGTGGGATGCTTTTTCTGGGGGAAATTATACCGCTGAAATGGATCGAGTGTCTACGGGAACTTCTACAAAAAATTGTATTACATTCATTCAGGTATTTTTCATATTTTATTTCTTTGTATATGATTTGCTATTTTCTTCTTATATTATCAAATAATGATATTTTACCCTATCTGAAGAATTAAAAAAACCAATACTTATGATTTGGATTCATCTGGTTTTCACATGTAAAAATACCAAAATTTCGAACTTACTTTTTTCCACTTTATTTTTGATTACTTACTCAAAAGGCATTTTTTGTGGTCTAATTTCCTTTTTGAGTGGTAGACAAACTTATTACTCCCCCGTTTAAAAAAGAATGAATGACCTTATTTTTTTTTTGTTTTTTTCAAAAAGAATGATTTCTTTTTATCTTTTTAGTAGCATTTTAACTTTAATTTTTCAAGTAACATGTTTAATACTATAAGATTAAAGGACATTTGACGTAATTTTAATTTAGAACCACAAAATTAAAAAGTCTTTTTTTTCTTTTTTTAAACTCCGTTTCAAGTCAAACTAGATTATCTTTTTTGAAACGGAAAGAGCATTAAAATACATACGACAACAACAAGGACAAGAATTATTTTTTTAGTGCTTACACTATTTTTTCTTAAACTATTTATATGCATATGCAGCTTAATATGACAACGGAGAACAACATGGTACTTCTTCAAGAGTCAGGCATCGATAAAATGGGAGCTTTTTTAATCTATGGACTAATAGATTCAACAGCATACAAGTCATTTCTCAGTGGAGGTAATGCGGAAGAAGTTTTTATTTTGCCTTCAGGTATCATCATAAGTCCCGATGGCCGCCTCACCAACAATAATGAAAATGCAAAAAATGGATCAATCTTGACAGTGGCTTTTCAAAAGTTGATTTTTGCTAATAATTCAATCTCCCAAGACCAACATGAGGAGGAAATGGCTTATATTCATAACCTTTTGAGCTATACGGTTTTAAAAATCAAAGCACTATTGGGTTGCTCTGATTAAAAATTATGATGAATTTGTTTCGTGTTGTTATTTTATTTTATCGGGGATTTTAAAACTTAGACAACTTGTTATGTTTGAAGGATGTTGTGTCTCCTTTTATTTGACGATGGGATATGTTATTGCTATTATCTTTTATATTGATAGACTAAATTTTGAGACCTTTTTTGTTTGGTTATTCATTTTTAGCCTGTTTGGCCAAATTTATCTAAATGTGGTGCGTCAAAAATTAATAACATGGCCAGTTTCCACCATATTTTAAATGCTACATATTTAGTTTATTCTTAGAAATATTTAACTTGTATCTGGCCTAAATATAGTTGGGAAAACCATTGTCTCCTCCTCCCCCTCTCTTCTACCAACTCATTTTGTCTTTCTAACTTGTAGGCCAATTTTCATTTTCTATGTTTGGTGTTGGTTCTGTGAGATTGTGTGAGCATTTTAATATTTTTTTACCAATTTTCATTTTCCATGTTTGGTGTTGGTTCTGTGAGATTGTGTGAGCATTTTAATATTTTTTTACCAATTCTCATTTTCTATGTTTGGTGTTGGTTCTGTGAGATTGTGTGAGCATTTTAATATTTTTTTACCAATTTTCATTTTCCATGTTTGGTGTTGGTTCTGTGAGATTGTGTGAGCATTTTAATATTTTTTTACCAATTCTCATTTTCTATGTTTGGTGTTGGTTCTGTGAGATTGTGTGAGCATTTTAATATATTTTTAATTATGTTAAAATGATTTTCCCTTATTTTGATTAACTCATGCCAGAAGTTAGGCATAGTGGCCTAGGTGCATATTTGGCTTAATTGCCAATCTTATAAGTGATTCAATGTGGTGAACGTTGGGATTTCTATTGACCACTTAGTGGTTTTTGGCGGAACGTGTAATGGCTTAAATTTCATCATTATTCCTCCAGTATATTTTGTAACCTGGGACTTTAAAAAAAAAAGTGACAGTAAGATATCAAAATAAATAGACGGTGATTTAAGTCTTAAGTATTGGTGTAGGTGACAATTATGTGATTAATGATTACGGATTGTGGAGTTGTCCTCAAGTTTATAAGTTGACATTTTGGTTCATTGCATTAAATGAAGGGTAAAAAGATAAATTGACTAAAACCTAATTTAACCAATCTTGGTGGGAATTAAAATTGGGGAAAGCCACCAGCAAATTGTACCAAAAGGGGAAATAAATAACCTAATTTTAGCTCTCGTCGTATTCTTCTTCTTCTTCTTCTTCTTCTTCTTCTTTCTTGTTTCCTTGCTTGTCTTTCTTCCTATTCTCTTTATCTTTTTCTTCTTCTTGTCGTACAATATTGGTCTTGGCTGCTAGTCCTTGAGCTTTCTTCTTTTTTTCTTCTTGAATCATATTTAACTAATTTAATCAGTGGATCAGATTTCATTTGCTATCAATTGAAATTACTTCATAAATGATTAGGGTCACACACCATTGTTTTGATATGTAAAATTAATAGTTCTTTGAAATCATTTATCATCATCTGGGCACCTGGAATTTTTTCAATAATTTGCATTCGCGTTTCCAACAAATTGCTATATGTTGCAACAATTGACTATTCAAACAAATTATAGTCATATGTAGCAACAGAAAGGTTATTTCAATAGCAACAGAATAGACATATGTTGGAACATATAACTTACACAAGTTGCAATATATAAGCTAGATTTTATCCAATTTGATATTTTTCCACTCCAAAATCGCTCAATTTATCGATTAAGTCATCCTTGCAGTGACATATGTGGCACCATATGCACGTTCTGTTGGGAAAATTGCAACAGAAATATCATATTTGTCAACATGTGTATATCATAAAATGATCTTTTGGGGGTTAATTCAATTTAATTGTCACCTAATTCAACATGTAACACTAATATATATAGTCCTACAACATGTCTAAGTACAAAATTATGGTCTACTACAACAACCTTCATCAATTCTATCAATTATTTTTACAAAGACTATCATACCACTAGTTCATCATACAATGATCAAATAAGTACATATGGTAGTTATATAACACCCTTATAAATCCTTGTTTTAAGTGTTATAATATATTTTTATTGCATAATGATGGTTCAAAATACTAAAATTTGGTTCAATTCGACATTTGTCCATTCTAAATTGCTCAATTTATTAATTAATCCATCATTGAAATGACATATGTAACAACATATGCACGTTCTGTTGGAAAAATTGCAACAAAAATGTCATATGTGACAACATATGTATATCATAAGGGTTAATTCAATTAAATTGTCACATAATTCAACATGTAACACTAATATATAGTCTTACAACATGTCTAAGTACGAAATTATAGTCTAATATATATAACAACCTTCCTCAATTATATCAATTATTTTACAAAGATTATAATATCACTCGTTCATCATACAATGAGTAAGTAACTTCATATGATAGTTATATAGCACCCTTGTAAATCGTTGTTCCAAGTGTCATAACATATTTTTATTGCTTAACTATGGTGCAAAGTACTAAAATTTGATCCGATTTGACATTTTTCATTCCTAAATCGTTTAATTTATCGATTAACCTATTCTTGAAGTGACATATGTGGCAACACATGCACGTCTTGTTGGAAAAATTGAAACAGACATGTTATATGTGACAACATATGTATATCATAAAATGGTCTTTTGGGGTTAATTAAATGAAGTTGTCACTTAATTCAACATGTAACACTAATATATAGTCATACAAAATGTCTAAGCATAAAAATGTGGTCTAATACAATAACTTTCATCAATTTTATCAATTATTTTTACAAAGACTATCATATCACTAAGTCATCATACAATGATCAAGTAATTCATATGATGGTTATATAACACCCAAATTATTGTTTTAAGTGTAATAACATATTTTTATTGTTTAATTATGGTCCAAAGTATTAAAATTTGATCCAATTTGACATTTTTTCATTCCTAAATCGCTTAATTTATCGATTAAGTCAACCTTGAAGTGACATATGTAACAACATACACGTTCTGTTGAAAAAATTGCAACAGACATGTCATATGTGGCAACATTTACATCCTAATATGTATTATTTTTAATCAGATAATATTTCAAAAGGAATAACAACCCAACCATCCTACAAACAAATAAGTGATAAAAACCACTTCAAAAGTCCTGATTTAATGCCAATAACTATTAAATTTTATCCTAGAAGATATCAACGATAAACTAGAAATGATGAGGGCAACGACGCTTTGTTGGAGAAGAAAATCGCAACATATTACCACTGATATTATAGAAAACATAGCAACAATTTGAACTGTAAAGAAATAACGAGAGAAAGGAAAGAGAGAAAAGAAAAAGAAAATTAGTAAAAATAAGTTAAATTTGAAATATGAAATGAAACAACCATTTATAGAGGAGAGGAGAGAGGGAAAATGAAGGGCGATTGTTTTAGACATTTTTATTTTACTTTTTTTAATTTTTTTTTGACAGTTCATAATGTGACATTTGTTGCCACATATATCCTTCCTGTTGGGGTACATGCAGATAATTCTATTATTTTTTTTACAACAAAGGTTATATATGTTGCCATAGACACCACATTGGTAACAATGAATGTTGGCACATATCTCCTTTCTGTGACATATGTTACCACATATCTCCTTCCTGTGACATATGTTGCCACATATCTTCTTTCTATGACATATGTTGCCACATATATCCTTTCTGTTGGGGCACATGTAGATAATTATGTGGTGTTTATTACAACATAGGTTATATATGTTGCCACATATATCCTTTCTGTTGGGGTGCATGTGATAATTCTGTGTTTTTTTTACAACATAGGTTATATATGTTGTCACAAACAACACATTTCTTCTTTCCATCATAATTGACATTTGTTTCAAAAAAAATCATTAATATTATCAGCAAAAATAAACACTTCACCAATTGTTTTATACAACTTATCAACAAAAAAGGTAATTCACAATGGTATACATAACCATCAATCTAATCAATGGTGGATATTGTTGCTACACATCACAATTGACGACTTCGACTTTTTTCTCTTTCTCTTTCGCTTTCTTTTTCAATTTCTCCTTGCCTTCTCCTTCTACTTCTTGTTCTCCTTGCCTTTTGGGTTTGAGTGTGATACGGAGCAGTAGTCATTGTTTTTTTCTTTCACTAATTATAGATAGTGATTGAGAAATAGATTTTTCCAATCTCCTACACTTCATATTTGTTAGACAAGTGAACAAAACTATATTTCTTAAATCATATGAACAAAATGGTCACAAAAAGAACAACAAATGAATTTTCACTGAATGTTAACCTTACATATACATTTTCTCAAAGCTATGACTTTTTGGGTTTGTTAGTTTTCTTTCTAAAACAATAAAAAAAAATAGGTACCATTACATTATTATTTATTTATAACATCTAAAAAATGATTTATTCTTCATTAACCCAAGAAAAAAGCATAGTGTTGTTCCAAAATTGTAAATCTCTCAAAAAAATGACTTACCCATTTTAAATCGAATACAATTTTCAGTTCATAAAGAGGAGATAGTCATGACCGGAGATGAGAAGGAAGATATGATAATGGGGGAGAATATTTATTTTGATAGTCGGATTTTTAGATTTTCTAAAGAGGAAGAAGAAGAAAAGAGAGAACATTCGGAGAAGAAAAAGAGAAAATTCTATTTTCATTTTTTTTTAAAAAAATGGATTGGATAGAATTATAAAAGTTGAAAAAATGAAGTGTTTTTTGTATTTCATAAAAGATTTAAAAATTTTGAAAATGTTAATTTGGTCCCAAATTTACTTAATTACATTTTAAAGAGGATTTGACACTCTTGGTCAATCTGTCACCAAAAATCATACCAAGACTTATTTGACACCTTTCGTTTAATTTTCTCTTGTAACCTATGTAACTCCTAAGACCATTTATCTTCACTATTTAGTAAATCATTATCTTCCTATTCATTGCTAGAAGACTATTTTTAGTATAATAAGTGGTGGTCTTCATTTGTTTTAATACAGACGAAATATATAGAGCGCAAAAAGTTAGTAAAAAAAAATAGAGTTTCTTATTAGTTAAAGGGAAGAGTTCTTTTTGTGGAGCTTTGGACTCAACTCTTGTCTAGAGTTTTTGAGTTACACTTTTGTGATTAGGTTGTTGTATCTTGGTGGGGACAAGTTAAGGAGGACTTCTATTGGATCGGTGAAAGAACGTTTGTTGTAGTGGACTTGAATCTCCTTAAAGAAAAAGATATATCCGAATAAAGTAGATATCACCTCTATGAGTGAAGATGAAACTATTTCTCATCTAGAGAAAGTGGAAAAGTATGATGGTGATTCCTATAAGTGTTGGTATTATTCTTAATTGTTTATTTGATAATTTTTATGATTATTATGATAGAACTTACTCTAGTGCAAAGAAAATTTGAAAAGCATTGCAGAGAATATGATACCAAAGAGGCTGGAGCGAAAAAATATTCGGTTAGTAGATTTTTTCGTTTTCAAATGGTGAACAATAAATCACTGGTAGACCAAGCTCAACATTTTGTACGATTGTTGGTGAGCTTAGGTCCTGGAGGTAAAAATTGGAAATAACCTCATTGTTTGTGGCATAGTAGATAAACTTCCACCTTCTTGAAAAGAATTTCAAAAAACTATGCGCCACAAATAAAAGAAAATCTCTCTTGAAACCTTCATAATGAAAATACATGGAAGAAGAGACAAGGGGACAAGATGCACTTTTATAAACATAAGTGAATAACATTACAAGGAAGATAAATTTAATTGCTTCAAATAATGCTACTCCTGAATTCCACAGAAATACTTCTTTGAAGCCTAAGAAGAAAAAATATTCAAGAAAAAATATGATGAAAATAACCAAGCACATAATTTACAAGTTCAAGACAAAAGATTATGCTATGTTTGTGGAAAGAGTGAGCATATTGCTCGATTTTGCATATTCTAAAAATGTGGTCCTAACCCTCAGGCAAACGTTACCATATAATCTTTTGTGGCGGTGATTACTGACATAAATATGGTAGAGAATGTTGATGGATGGTGGGCTGATTCTGGTGCAAATCGTCATGTCCGTTATGACAAAGTCTGATTTAAAAAATTTACTCATTTTGAGGAGTCTAAAACCATCATACTTGGTGATTCTTACACTACTCAAGTGCTTGAAACGGGAGATGTCAAATTATTTTTTACTTCTCGAAGGGTATTAACTTTAAAAGATGTAACTTCCATGAGAAAAAATTTGATGTCTAGTTTTCTTCCTAATAAGCAAGATTTAAGCAGATTCCTGAATCTGATCAATATGTAATTGTGAAGAATGATATTTTTGTGGTAAAGGGATATGCTTGTGATGGAATGTATACACTGAATATTGAAATAAATGAAGTTTCTGCTTCTGTTTATATGTTTTCTTCTATCAATTTTTGGCATGCTCGTTTGTGTCATATTAATGAACGTCATATTGAAATCATGAGTAGTTTAGTATTAATCTCAATGGTAAAAGGAATTCTGGAAAGTGTGAGGCTCCAGTAACGCCAAAAATCACTAAAATGTTTCATCTCAAGTTGAAAGAAAAACTGATTTGTTAAAATTAGTTCATACTATATTTGTAACCTTGGCAGAATTTTAACTCGTGGAGGTAATAGATATTTTATCACTTTCATTGATGATTTTTCCTAGTATACATATGTTTACTTGATGAAAAATAAAGTGATGCTTTTGAAAATATCAAAACATATCTCGATGAGGTTGAAAGAAAACAATTAGAAGTGATAGAGGTCGTGAATATGAGTCAAATGAGTTTAATTTTTTTGTTAGATCATTGGGAATAATTCATGATTCATGAAACTACTCCTCTTTATTTTCCTTCCTCAAATGGTGTAACCGAAAGAAAAAATAAAACTTTGGTTAAATTGATTAATCTCATGTTTATTGAGTCACATGCACCTTTAAATTTTGAGGTAAAACTCTTTAAATTCTTTTTATATGTTGAATTGTGTGCCTCATTAAAAGTCAAAACTGAAACCGTTTGAATAGTGGAAAGATTACAAGCCAAGTTTCAATATCTAAGAGTTTGGGGTTGTCTAACCTTTGTGAAGATAATAAATCCAATATTACTGTTAGTGAAAAATTACACTATAACAAAAATACAAGATTAAAATCTCTATATATATATAAATGAGGATCATAGAGGAGATGATATGGCACCTCTCTATGACCTCCATTCATTTTTTCTTATTTTTCTTCTTTTAGTTGACATTTTTTCTTATTTTTTTCAATTATTTTTTTCTTATAAACTTACACCTCTTTAATTATATAAATTCTATTCTTAAATAAGTATTAATAATTTTCATAACCCTCAAACCTTTTATATTCATAACCTCTTAAACCTTTCATATTCATAACTTCTAATTATTTAATGTGAAATGTTACATTAACACTATAAAATCACACTAAAATTGTGTGTTATTTTGTAGTCATCTTTGGGTAGAGAATTAGTGGAAGAAATGTACAATATTTGTAAGCTTTGAGGTGCATTATTTTTTCAAATATTATTTCATATATTACTTTTAATTAGCAAGTAAGGCTAATATGTCATCATATTTTTATTTCTTCTAGATAAATTATTTTGTTTTGTTATCTTTGAGATTTATTTTATGACTAATAATGTATTTGTTATTATTTTTCTTGACTCTTGTATATAGGATGGAATGATAACATCAAGCGATGAAGATTAGTGGATTTTGAGTTATACATATTGATTATTTGTCCAAAATGATTATGTAGGAGAATTTATGATAAAATGTAATTTTCCCTTATTCTTTATGAGATATAATATTTTTTTTTGTTAACTTTGAGATTCATTTTAGGACTAATAATTTATTTGTTATTATTTTTCTTGACTCTTGTATATAGGATGAAATGAAAACATTCAGAGATGGAGATTAATGGATTTTGAGCTATATAGTGATTATTCTTTATTTTTTTAGGTCCTTAAGAAGTAATGTTTCTATTATATTATTTCCTTTTGAATTATTTATGTTTTGTCAAAAATGATTATATGTGTTTAAATGTAATTTTCTCCTTATTCTTTATCTTTTTCTTATTTTGGTAGATAATTTTTAACTTATTTAATCAGATTTGCCGATTATAGAAGATATATCTATAATGAAAATGGTTAGACATTCTTGCATAATTTGAGTTTACAAGGAAAAATAATTTGATATGTCTAATATAATTACAACTCTTTCTTTGTTGAATCATACATTGAATATTATTTGTTTATGTTCATGAAGATAGAAATCCTGAGTTTTTTTTAAAAAAACATCTAATTTATTCTCCTTAGACCTCTATATGATTCATAGATAATTTAACTATATATAATGATAACACTCTTCAAAAATAATTATTTGTTTAGGTAAATTCATGTCTCATTTTTTTATTGATAATATTAATTTATTGTGTTTGTGACTTATAATATTTTAAAACATAGAAGTAGAAATCGTATGCTACTTAAAAAGATATGTGCATATACTTTCATAATCCGGTGAAACAATTTTTATTAACAAAAATGATAGAACATAAGAATGTAAAGTTAATTTATTATTTTTAAAATACACATGGTTTTATTAAAAATAAATTATTTATTAATATGTAAAATTACAATTCTTAAGTTTTTTATTTTTGTTGTTTTTCTTAGAATATTTCAAGTTGTTTATTAATAAGTCTTTATATTTTCATGTTTGTTATTTTTCGGAAGTTCTAAAGTTATTTCAAAATTACGATTAATTTATAATTTAAAAAATTTAGTTGGTTTCCTACCTTTTTATTTACTTATAATAAATATTTGTCTCAATAACTCTAATTTTTTGTTTTTTATTTTCTATAATTAATGTTCTTTATTAGTGTAATAATGTACAAATATTACTCTTATTATATTACAAAAGTTCAAAGTCATATTGTTAATCCTCTTAATTACTGTGACTTTTTATTCTTAGGAATTTATTATGTTAAATGTAATATTTATTTTAAATCTGAAATATATTTTTTAATATTTTGTGTTTAAGCCAGACAAAATTAAAAGAAATAGGAATTGTGTATGTCATTTTCTTGAATCTTTTTTTTCGTAGTTAATTCTCTCTTTTGTTCTCTTTTATGTTATTTTTAAATTTTATATTTTTTTCCAATATAAGTTGTCCCAAAAATGATTGGATATCTAAACCTAAGTATGATAATAATAATAATAATAATAATAATAATAATAATAATAATAATAATAATAATAATAATAATAATAATAATAATAATAATAATAATGAAATTTAACTAATTAAGATTTTTAAACTTTTCTTTATTTAAAAATTAATTATTAATACAAATATTAAATTAATCTAATATTGTACAATAAAAATAATTAAAACATGTGATGATTGGGTCATGACGAGGACAAGTATAGTAATTGTGGATAATGATTTATAATAGTGTTGGCTAACTATATAGTCATGAACACTTACTGTTAATAGCAATTCGAGTTATATATTGCCGAAAAATTATACTAAGAATATAATTTATAAAATTACAAATAAGCATAAAAGAACGATTAGATTTAAAGTTTACATAAATATATATAAATTATACTAAGAAAATCTCAAATAAAAAGGAAAAAAATGATCACAAGTTTACATTTAAGTAGTTCTAATATTACCCAATTCTTATTACCTTCCATTTTTCTCTATAAAATTTATTTTTAATATTTAATTTTTTCGAAGTTCACATATATTAATTTCTTAACAAATTTCATATTTAATCTAAATATTTTTCATAGTTTCTCTTCTATAAAATTATGTGATTAACAAAAAATTCTTTTTATTAAAATAATTATTGATATTAATATGTAATTTTATTTTAATCTTTTTTATAACCGCGCGAAGCGCGGTTAAATACACTAGTTGAAAATAAATATGAAGAAATAAATCTCTTTAGGTTGAGATGCGGATATCTCGCTTTAAGGAGATTCAAGTCCATTGCAGCAGATTTTTTCACTAGACCAGCAATAGTCCTTCTTGACTTGTCCCCTCCAGGATACTACAGTCTATCACAATATATAACTCAACAACTCCGGACAAGAGTTGAGTCTAAGCCTCCACAAAAAGAACATCTCTCTTCAACTAATAAGAACTCTTTTTTTACTAACTCTTTCGCTCTATATTTTTCTTGTTATGTTATGTGTCCCAAACCAAATAAATATCATCAGTATTTATAGTAGAAGAAGTCTTCCTAGGAATTAATAGGAAGATAATAATGTAGTAAATACTGAAAATAACAACCTTAGAAATTACACAGATTACAAAGATAATAGAGGAATTAAGAATAAAATAATAAGAGGGGTAATCAATGCCTCTAACGTGCATTTGCACAACGACCAACTTTTGAACGTTCATCACAAAAGCTAATGCAATAGTGTCTTTTCTTATTACCTATTAACTATCCACTAAGTCACAAATGTTAATCCATGGCAAGCAATGATCTAGTAGATGCTCCAACCAATAGAATAATAGAAATTGTTAATGTGGTCATTCATAGGTAGAATATGATATTATAATATTAAAATGTTGAACCAATAGTCTCCACTCATTTTCATATTAATTAAGAGATTCTATCATCTGAAGGAAGATTATTATGCACCATGAAGGTGTGCTCTGCACTGAACATTCAGTTAGTGAAATAGTAACTTTTACTCTAGAGTCGTAGTAGTCTCAGATTTGAACTATGACTATTTAAGGAAATAAAATACATTGCTCACACATAATAATCAAGGTGTTGAAATAATCTTAAAAGTCAGCATGTTATGGTCATGTGGTATCCCGATTTCATGAGTGCTTTTGAGAATAAGTCACATTCTCATAGAAATCGACCTACTTCCACACATCACATAGGTGAAATATATCGAGAGTGCTCCAGTAAAGTTAACAATCCACTCATACGAGCTATAGATATTTATTAAGAGTTTTATCAATTCAACCTTCACAAAATTACAGAAAACAATGCACTTACATCGTAGGGAAGGAATAAAAATATAGGACATTTTTTCACAACAAGTCATCGTATGATTAGTTTTTCCCTTTGAACCAGGTTATAGGATCTCTAGTCCTCAGATTAGGTTTCCTCATATATGACTCAAGTATTTATAGGCTTCAATCCATCTCCCTCGATGTACTCCAGGCCTTTTCTCTCGTTAAGACCTTAGTAAGAGGATCTGCAAGATTATCACAAGATTTGATATAACAACATTAATGGTACCATTTGTCAAATACGATCTTACATTATTGTGTTTCCTCCTAATAGATCTGAATTTACCATTGTAATAATGATATTGAACTCTACCAATCGTAGCAGTTCTATTACAATGAATTAAAATAGAAGCAATTGGTTTTTCAAAATAAGGTATTTGAAACAATAAATCTCTTAACCAATTCATTTTCTTACTAATTGAAGCTAAAACAATTAGTTCAGCCTTCATGGTTGAGTTAAAAATTATAGCTTGCTTTTTTGATCTCTAACTGATAAAGTATTTCGATCTGCATCACAAAAGTCTTAAGGATGGCAATGGGGCGGGTTGGGTCGGGTGCGGGGCGGGTAGAAGCCTAACCGCACAATTTCAACCTTTTCCGCCCTGCTTAATGTGTTTTTCAATTCTTAACTGACACCGCCTTTCCCGCAAAGACCCTCCCCACCCCGCTCCACTTATTTTATATTTATTTATTTTTGTTTTCTTTATTAATTTTCTAAAGCAGTAGACAAATTTAATATTTTAAACAATGAAGATCTAATTTTATTATTTCTCATTTGTTATGTTAAGACAGGCCAATAGTTTCTACTTTCTACACCTTTAGGTGGCTTTGTTTCATAATTAAATTCAAATTTGTTTACGAATATATAATTCAATTTAATATCATTTATTAAAATACCATTAGAAAATTTGATTATAAAACCTTACATTTTTTAAAAAACTTAGAGAACGAGTGAAAGACGAGAACAAACAACAGTTAAAGAGACGAAAGTAGATAGAATGGAACGATCAAATTATAAAAGTGAGAGAAAATATTTTTCACCCACCCTGCTTAATTTCTTAAAAAACTATTTCAACCTGCGCCGCCCCACCCGCATAAGGCTACACCCGCCCTGCCTCACATAGACTTATACCTATCTCCCCCCGCCCCATTCCATCCATAAAAGCCTTCAAGTACATCAAGTTATTTTTTATAGAACAAATCATAATTTTTCGTTCCAATAATATCTCATAATTCTTGTTACAGCATGTCAATGTTCATTACCTGAATTGCTTGTAAACCTACCAAATAATCAAGCTCGAAAAGCCAAATCATAACCATTCATTAAAGCTGCTCTTTCAGGTAATCATTATATGGTAGTCCGTGATTTATTTTGCTTGTCATACTTTCTATGTTAGTCCGTGCTTGATGATGATATAATATATATGATTTAATATAATATAAACTTCAAACGCATACCACTTAGTTAATTTCCGAGTAGACTTTAAATGCAGGATTCTTAAAGTAGTAAAAGGAATTATGACATAGTGAATTTATTATTTGGATGTAAATCTTTATATATTTTAAACTTTGGTTAGTAGTGAAAATTTTACCTTAAAGGATGAGGATCAAGATATTCTTAAAAAGATGATAGAACAACAACCCTCGACAGATCTTCACTTAGTTATTTTCCATCATCATTAGTGGAAAAATTGAACAATGGTGATATTTGTTGGGATGCAATCACCTCAGTAAAATCCAAAGATGATATGTTAATCGAACCTACCATTAATCTAATTTTATATGTTGGCTTAAGTCATCGATAACCCCTTAAAATTAACCACATAATTCACTTAGACACCTAACTAAGACTAACACCTATTGAACCCTTTTACCTATTCAAAATTATTTCTATTAGGCATTTTTTGATAATCAACAAAAAATATGAAGAGTGTGTGATACACTTGCGCTGACATGAAAAAATAGCTAATTAAAAAATGACATGCGGCACTGGGCCCGCAAAATCATAAATAAATAAAATTTTATTTAAAATTATTTCAAACACATTTTATATATAATTTTTTAAAAGAAAATAATGAAAATGTCAACCTATTCTAATGCTACCCCCCCC
>NC_028646.1:6676474-6695585 GCF_001406875.1 Solanum pennellii | reverse complement strand
ATGCTACCCCCCCCCCCCCATCTCAACCCCCTTTCATCTTCATCTTCTTCACAAAACACATTCTTTTTCAAATCACAAAATCTAATTTCTTATCAAATAACTTGAAGATTATCTTTTTTTAAAAAAAAATATATATTTTCATACTAAGAGTGAAGAAGAAAGAAAATTTTACCGCCGGTTATTCATTTACAAAAAAAATTGATAGCTCAAAATTAATTGTTTCACATTTTGAAATATCATTTTTGATAAATTTAATGGGCATATTTGAATTTGAGTAAAACTACTTGTTCCAAAATTTTGATAAAAATATCGGCTAACTTTTTTTATACTAGAAATCATTTATCTTCTTTTTTCTTCATATTTGTTTCATTATTTATATGAGATTTGCAACAAATCATACAAAAAAGAAGTCTTTCTTTCAAATTTGAATCGTATGATTTCTTCATAATTGATTTTCATTTTTCTTCAGATTGGAAGATAAACAATGGTGGAGCTAAATGGAGAAAAATTTTACAAACTAAATTTTGAAAAAGATGAGTAGTGAGGGTTGGGTGCTCTTTTTTTTTTGAAAAAAGTTAAATAAAAGAAAAAAAAGTTTTTAAGTTCATTATAGTGCCAAGTGTTAGTAAAAGAAGAAAAAAAGCAATAAAAATAATTTTAAAAATGCTATTTTTAACCTTTTCAGGCGCTTCAAGAAAGTGCAAAACACATGTTTTGTCATATCAGCGTTTTGTGTTTAATAGATATACACATGTTTTGAACAATTTAGGTGTTTAATAGGTACAAATCCTAGTTAAGGTGTCTAAAATTATAAGGACAACTTTAAGGGGTTGTCAATGACTAAAGCCTTGTATATTTCAACTTTAAATAATAAAACGAAAGAGAAATCATTCTATCGAATCCATTTTTAAAGGTGATATACAAATTTAAAAAAGAAAAAAGAAACACATAAACAAGGAAATTTATAGGGAAAAATGGCACAGACAACTTATAGACTAGATTGACAATAAATAACCTACTTTTCATTTATTAGCAAAAAAATATTCTTTAATTTATACTTGACATCAAAACGCCACATTTTTTGAATTTTTTTTTAAAAAAATTGACTTTCCTCTAACCCGTTTCTTATTTTATTGCTTTATTGTTCCTTTTTTTAATCATTCCTTATTTTTTGTTAACAGTAAGTAGCGTTCTTTTTTTTTTCTTTTAAAGTATCTCAATAATTTCTTTTTTTTTCTTCTTAATTTTCTTTCCTTCTCCTTATTATTTAATAATGCAAGATATAATTGTATATTTGTCCATTGTTTTCTCAAAAAATTCTCTTTCATATATACTCTTGAGTGTTTTCTCGGCCAGATCACTATAAAATTTTGTGATTTGTGAAATTGAAGATTTTCAACTCTTCTAGACAATAGTTTTGATTCTAGATTTTGATTTTTTGGTATAAATACTATAGGTGATAAAGGTTCACATATTTTTTTTGTAAAAAATCGATATAATTATCTTGATTTTTTAATCTCCACCAACAACTTCAATTCTACCCATGTAAATACACTTCGATCAATGTATATCAATCTCGATTTAAGCAAATAGACACAAATTTGTTAGGTAATATGAAATTGATGATTATAAAAATGAATACAGGTCAATGTTTACATAATGTAGTTACAATATACATAATTGTATACAACTTCTAAATAAATGACTTCAAAATAGTTTCTTGTATGTATAATCGACAATGTAAATATAAAATTGTACTAAATTCATAAATATTCTTTGAACGAAATACTATGTATACAAATAGAGCTAATTTAATTCATTTAGTTAACTCAACTTACCACATAATTATAAGTTCTATTTATATTACAAGATGCATAATGTATGCATAACTATTTTTTCAGTATAATTCATACCCTGAAATAATCTCATTTTAACTATAAAATTGAACTTGTATTAGTATAATTATTAGTAAGCACCCTCTCCAATATGTATACTAGTAGTCTCATATTATTTTACATTAATATTTATAACGATCGGGTTTCGTCATTATAGAAATGTCAATGGACAAAATTGAGGCTGAAATTTTTTTCGTAGTATTAGGATTTCCCCAACTTTATTCAAATTTGGAGAAAATTGGAGTCATCAAGTGATAGGAAGATCTGGTAGCAATCGGAAGGAGTAAATTTGGATTTGATTATATGAATAGATAGATAACTCGTTACGGAATTTGTACGACTTTACGACATCGAACTTGGATAAGCAGATCATCGAAAATTGACTGTGGAGTTAAAGCCACCTTCTGAGCGTAGTGGGCTAAGAGTGTATTGTGAAAGGGAGAAGTTGAAAATCTATTGTAAGCTCACTACCTCGCTTATTGCCACTGCAGCGGGACTCTTGCCACTGCAGTGAAACCGCAACAGCGGGATGGGTGCTAATGTAGCGGGCGAGGCAGAGATGAAATTAAAGAATTTTGGGATTTTTTTAGGCGGAGCTCACTGGTTCATATTGTTCCGCTGCAGCAACGCCGCTGGGTCCCGCTATAACGGGATGAGAGGTTTTTAAATTGTAAATAAAACCCTTAGACAACCTTATTTTGTACTTTTTGACTTTTTGAGCTAAGAGACTACCCCTAGGCTAAGTCTGGCAGCAGAACAGGTAAATTCCGTTACCGGTTCGGTCTGTCCTGGTCCGGTCCGGTACCGGTTAGTCCTGGTATAGACCGGTTCGGTCCGGTTCCGGGACAGGTAATGGAACGGAAATCGGGATTTATCGGTCCCTCCCGGTTCCGGAAATTACTGGTCCGTTACTGGTCCGGCCAATTTTTTATTTTTTATTTTTTTTAAATCTATCTGTTTATAGCCGTTGGGTAACGGCTAGTGGACCCCCAAACAGCTATTTGACCCAAATTTCAGTCAATTACACTCCTACCCCACCCCAAACTTTTTAAATACCCTAAAGTTTTAAAAATTACACTTTAACCCATTTTTTTACATATAAATACCCCTTAATTTCATTCTTTTAAATTACAAAATTATCTATTCATCTTCTACTCTCTCAACTCTCTACTCTCTAATCTTTAATTCTCTAATATATAATATCTTGAATTTCGGTGTTGCCTTGTTTGGTCTTTGGAAATTGGATTTGAAACTTCAAAATTCAACTTTCAACTTTCCACGTTCGGCTTTCGGCGGTCATAAACGTCTACTTTTTTAAGTAGACGTTCGGTACATTCGTTCCAACTTTTATTTTACATTTCATTTATATTTAAATAATTATTTATTTATTTTGTGATTTATTATTTGCATTACATTTTTCGTATTATATATAATCTCACGTTTAATATTTTAATATGGATTTCGTTAAAAATATTGGTCAAAAAGGAAAGGATAAAAAAGTGCATTAGAGCATGTAAAAAATATGTGCAACTTTACATCCTCCGATAATGCAAAAATCGGTAGTTCTTCTAAATCAAAAACTAAAAAATCTACTATATAAAGAATAAATGCGGATGATTATACACATGTTGATGATGCAATTTTTAATATTGATTGTAATTCAGGATTAGATCCTTATCATGAACATTTACAACGTCGCTTTAATAATTTTGATGAGGATTTGCCTAGTGATAATGATAATGATAATGATATTGATAATTATACTGATACACCTACTTTTAATGATGATGATGATGAAATTGAGCCACCTACGGCTACTAATACTCCCAGTCCCGCTCCCTTTCGTTGTCCTGCCCCTGTTCCCCCCGTACATCCTAGGCTTAAGGTAGAACGTGCTAAAAAGTCGATTGTTTGGCAATTTATGACACAAATTGAAGATAAAACACAAGCTATTTGTAATAAATGTAAACATAGATTAAATCATAAAACTATTGGTAAATCTGGCGGGACGGGACATTTGAGTAGTCATTTAATGTCTTTTTGTAAAAATGAATTTTTGCATGCTAAAGCGGTAGCGGAAGCTAAAAAAAAGGGTACCCCCTTCCTAAAATATAGGAGTAGGCGGCTCTAACATGGTACAAACACAATTAAATCCGTCTAATGTTTCTGGCTCTAGTTTACCACTTTCATATAGTAGAGAAAAATATCTTGAAGAACTACCTAAAATGATATGTGTTATGGGTTTGCCATTTAGTTTTGCTGAAAATCCCGATTTTATACATCATATTCAAATTGTATATAATCCAAATTTTAAAGGTTTTGCTAGAAATACAATAAAAGGGTTGTATTTGATTATCATGCACAACATTTTCAATATCTTCGTTGTTTATTTTATTATAATACTTGTAAAATAGCTATTACTTCTGATATGGGTCGTAGTGTAAACGGTAACGTTTATTTGTCTATTACTGCACATTGGATTGATGAAAATTTGTATATGCAAAAAATAATTTTAGGTTATAAATGTTGTCAAATTAAAAAAAAAAGGTAGTTATATTGCTCAAACTATTTTAGATATTTTACAAAGTTATGGAATATGTGATAAAATAAGTAGTATAACCTTAGATAATGCTTCAAGTAATAATGTTGCTGTTGAATATTTAAAACCTACACTTTGTCCTTTCTATGGTGATAATTATCATATTAGGTGAACTGCACATAGATATAATTTAATGGTTAGAGATGGTGTATATATGTATGATAACGGATGTACGAAAGTTGAAAATGCATGTCATTTTATATTTAAATGTCAACTTAAGTCTAGGCGTAAAGATTTTCAAAATCGCTGTTTTGAAAATAATCTTCCACCTAGAAAAATTCCAAAAACAGTGGCTACTAGATGGAATACTTTATATGAAATGCTTGTAGTTGCTTATGAATATAGAATACCCTTACAAATGGTTTGGAATGCTCATAATTCTGATATGACATATAGACTAGATGAAAGTGATTGACGTGATATAAACGAACTTATAGATTTTCAAAAAGTTTTTTTACTTAACTACAAAAAGAATATCTGTAATTTATAGCTATCAATTTATACTGTTTTGCCTGATATTTGTACGATTTCTTCTAAATTATATAAATATAAAAATAAACCAAGATTTCAACAAACCATTGAAAAAATGATTCTAAAATTTAATAAATATTATATTCCTAATCCTCAAATTTATTTAACTGCATGTTTGTTAAACCCTCAGTATAATGATGTAGGTGCATCCAAAATGGTTGAAAAAATGTATTTTAACTTAGATATTAACGATGTATTAGAAGAAATTCCTAGTTGTCAACAAGTTAAAGATAGCATAAATATTGAAGATAGAAAATTGTATAATTTATATAAAGCTAATATAAATTTATCAAGTGAAAATGAACCTCAAAGCTCTAGGAGTAGATTTGATGAAGATAATATTGATGCTTATTTACATGATTATCTTGAACTTTCTCACGATAATAGAAATGATTTTGATGCCTATGTTAATCAAAATATAGAACCTACTGAAGATATTTTAGCATGGTGGAGAAAAAGGATTTCCAAAACTACAACCGATGGCTCGAGATATATTAGAAATGCAAGCGTCGTCAGTAGCTTTGGAAGGCGTCTTTAGTGCAGCAAGGTTTCAACTTGGAGAACATAGGCATTCACTAGCAGCCAACAACTTGGAGATATCGATATTATTTCGAGATTGGATTAATGCCGAGAGAAGAAAGTTGGGTCGTGAACCACTACCAACCAAATTTTAAGATGACGTTGATGAAGTAATGCAGGATTATAGTGACGACGGGATTGAAGCAATGGAAGATCTTTCTATTCAACCAATTCCCGAACATGTTACTAAATAAATGTTGAATGATTTACGAAGGGATTTATGTGGTGGCACCAACTATTAGTAAAAGTATTATAATTCGAGATTTAATTCAAACAGAACCCTTCCTAGAAGGTGGCTGTGTAGATTAAATCTTTTAATACTCTACTAATATTTTTGTAAATGTAATTGTAATATCAAATAAATATTAATAAAAATATAGGCTATTCTCCTTAATTTGTTTTTTAATATTGTTGTATTAAATTTAATTATTAATATTGTCAATTTTTAATTTTATAACTTTAAAGTTTGAATTTAAAAATTTCAAACTATAAGAGTTTGAAATTTAAATTTTATAACTTTAAAATTTGAATTTAAAATTTTCAAAATTTAAAAGTTTGAATTTAAAATTTTCAAACTTTAAAATTTTGAAATTTAAAATTTATAACTTTAAAGTTTGAATTTAAAATTTGCAAACATTAAAGTTTATAAAATTTAAATTTCAAACTTTAAAAGTTTGAAAATTTTAAATTCAAACTTTAAAGTTTGAATTTAAAAATTTCAAGCTTTAAGAGTTTGAATTTAAATTTTATAAGTTTAAAGTTTGAAAATTTAATTTTTTTTAACTTTTAATGTTTGAAATTTAAATTTTTAAGTTTTTAATTATTATAATAAAAATTATATTCAATTAAAAAAATTAAATCTTTAAGTTTTAAATAATTTATTTTCTTTAATAACGGTCCGTCCCGGTTATTGGTCCGGTCCGGTCCGGTATACTACCGGTTCCCTTCCGGACCGGGCCGGAACACAAAATAATTTACCGGTTTACCGGTCCGGTCCCGGTTCCGGAACGGTACCGATTCGCACAGTACCGATTCCATCCCGGTTCCGAAACTTATCGGTCCGGTTTACCCGATTTCGGTACCGCCGCAAGTCATACCCTAGGCTATTCCATCTCATTTTTCACCATTCTTGAAGATAGAAGTATGTTTTTCACTCCCTGAATTCGTTTTTATATTCGTAAAACGCTTTAGGAAGGATCAATATTGATGGAGAATGATTTCTTCAAGAATCCTATGGTGGAATTAACCCTAAATTAATTAGTTGGGTTCATGAGTTTAAACTGTTAGCTCCTTTGATATTGAAATAGTTTTAATAATATTTAGTTGACTTATCATCACAGTAAAAGAAAGAGGAGAACCAGTCAAACACCAAACGACCAAGGAAAGACGACCAAGGAAAGATCCAGCACACAACACATAAGAAAGGAAAATAAATATACAACACATAAACAAAAGAAAGGAAATATACTTGCTTAATCGATCAAGACAAGTCTGCAAATATCAAGGGACATATACAGGGAAACAAGATCAGCAAACAATGAATAATTCAAGACAATCAATCAATGAGTACATTACGCATAAATCAAGGAAAAGATCAAGGGAACACAATCAGCCACAAAACAAGAAAAAGATCAATACACAAGGATGGATTCAAGATCAGTCATAAGTCAAGAAAGAGATCATTCCTGATTGGCTCAACAAATCAATCGGAATCGAATCAAGGATAGCAAAAACGGTCCTTGATTCAAATAGCCTTAGGTTTCCATAAAAGATCAAAGCTATATAAATCTCTTTCGCTCACACTTTTATTCACGCACTTCACTTGAACTTATACAACTGTCTTCTATTATCTTTCATAAAAAGCCCTATATTCTTGAGAGTATACAACTGAAATAGAAAAGAAAAAGAAAGATTTGCATGTAAATTATATTGGTAGAGGTTGTGTCCATTAGAATATCTGATTTGCACATTAGACGGGGAACTTACTTTTAATCTTCTGTAATCTCAAAAGTTCCAGTTGCTCTTAAGGAAACCCTTAAAATCCAAGGGGACTAGACGTAGACGCCACACCGGTGTTCAGAACCAATATAAAATTCTCGTGTCCTTTTTACTTCCGTTGTTTACTCTTTTATATCTTGTGTGACTAACCTACAGGTGAGTCGATTGGACCAGCAAGGAAGACGACTGGAGAACTATTTTTAATTCACCCGTCCCTCTTAGTTTCAATTGGTGTCAGAGCAGGTTTCACTTTTGAGTTTTTAACCACACGTGAGCACATATCCAAGATGACACACTATCAGATTCTTGGAGTTTTATTTCAAGATGGACACTCTTCACACAGATCTCCCTACTTCAACGGACAACACTATTCTCACTGGAAAAATAAATTCAGAATCTTTGTCTCCACAACTGATCATCAAGCATGGATAGTAATCAAGAAAGGCCCAAAGCCTATTCCAGGACTAACTGATAAGGATGACACTGAAAAACCATTTGATCACAAATCATTTGACATCACTAAAGAACAAAAAAAGGTAATTTAAACTAATGCTAGAGTTATAAATTTGCTATATTGGGCAGTGAGTGGAGCAGAATACGACAAGATATCTACATGCGAAACTGCCAAGGAAATGTAAGTTAAACTAGAAGTGACATATGAAGGAAACACTAAAGTGAAGGAGGCTCAATCAGTTTAGTTGTAAATAAGAATGAGTTTTTCAAGATGGCAGAAGATGAAAACATTGAATCTATGTTTTCAATTCAACAAAATTGTTTGCGAACTCAATACTCTTGGAATGCTGTATTCTAATGCATCACAAGTCAGTAAACTTGTCAGGAGTCTTCCCAAGGCCTTCGAAACTAAAGCGGTCATACTTGAAGATGGAGATTTACATAAAATGACATACGATGAATTTCGAGGCAACTTGATGGCCTATGAACTAAATAATATAAATCGGTACAATAAGGATGACAAAAAGAAAATAGTGGCATTCACTACTGAGAATTCAGACACTTCAGAGGAAGAAAATGAAAATCAAGATGATGGAATGACACTCATCAATCTGGAGTAAGAGAAATGCTTAGACAAAGGAGATAGAGACCTCAACAAAATTTTCAGAAGAATGACTTCAAAAAAATTACGATCGCTGTTATTACTCTGGAGAACCAGGAAACATAAAAAAATTGTCCCAAACAGAGAAGAAGAAACAATCGAAGAAATTATGATCCAAAAAGTCTCAGAGCATGGGAACAAGGAGAAACATTTGATGATGATCATGATAAAATGACAAACCCGTGCTTCATGGCACTAGGTGAAATAAGTGAGGTAAGATATGTTAACTGTGTGATGCTGGATTTCAACTCACTTTCAATACAATTAGCAGCGTCATTAAACATCCTAAAAAAAGACTGATTTTTATCGGAGACCAAGTAAATAATATATATATTTTAAATAATGTTGATTTTTCACTTCTCACCTGTCTTAATGCAGTCACAAGAGATCCGTATCTATGGAATCGAAAGATTGGACACGCAAGTATGCATACTCTTGAAAAATTGTCTACACTCGAGTTAGTTATTTGACTGCCAAAACTAAAGTTTGAAAAAGATCACATTTGCGACGCATGCCAAATGGGTAAGCAAACTCATTCATCCTTTAAAAGAAAATATTGTAAGTACCTCTAAACCCTTACAACATCTTCATATAGACCTATTTGGTCCAACTCAAACTGCCAGCATTTGAGGTAAAAGATACGCTTTCGTAATTGTTGACAATTTTCAAGGTTTACATGTATAAAATTTCTAACTCACAAAAATGAAGATTTTGCTAACTTTTAAGCTTTTTGTAGAAGAGTTCAAAGAGAGGCATGATACTATATCACAACTATCCATAGCGATCATGGTGGAGAATTTGAGAACAAATGAAGGAAAAAATATAGTAAGTACCTCTAAACCCTTACAACATCTTCATATAGACCTATTTGGTCCAACTCAAACTGCCAGCATTAGAGGTAAAAGATACGCTTTCGTAATTGTTGACGATTTTTCAAGGTTTACATGGATAATATTTCTAACTCACAAAAATGAATCTTTTGCTAACTTTGAAGCTTTCTGTAGAAGAGTTCAAAGAGAGGCATGATACTATATTACAACTACCCATAGCGATCATGGTGGAGAAATTGAGAACAAAGCTTTTGAAGAATTCTGCGCTTAAAATGGATTTACTCAGAAATTCTCTTCACCCAGATCTCCTCAACAAAATGGAGTAGTTAAACAAAAAAACTGATCACTACAAGATATAACAAGAACAACGCTTCTCGATAGAAGCTTACCTAATCATTTTTTTGGCAGAAGTTGTATGCAATGCTTGTCATATTCTTAACAGATGTCTAATCAGACCAATTCTAAAGAAGACTCCTTATGAATTATAGAGAGGTAAGAATCAAATATAAGCTACTTTCATCCATTTGGATGCAAGTGTTTCATCCACAGTAATGGTAAGAATAATCTTGGTAAGTTTTATCCAAGAAGTGATGAAGGTATATTTTTAGGTTATGCTCCTATCAGTAGATATTTTCGTGTCTTTAATTAAAGAACCTTAAGTTTTGAATATGTACATGTGATATTTGATGATACTAACCCAAAAGTGCGGGAAGTCAAAGTCAGTGATGATGAAATAACTTCTCTCAAAACAGCTGAAAATACAGAAGCTGTAAACTGTGAAATCAATGCTGAAAAGTCAACTATCACAGAGGTGGAGTCGACCACTCTAGCTGACAAAACCAATATTCCAAGAGAATGGAGTACTAATGACAGTTATCCCAAAAGTTTATTCTCGGGAAACCTGATGACAGAATCCAAACGAGATCTTCTCTCAGAAAGAAAGCATCAGTTGCTCTAATATCTCAAACAGAACCCAAGCGAATAAATGAAGCCATGGAGAATGAATTATGGATACAAGCAATGAAATAAGAACTTGATCAATTTGAAAGAAATCAAGTATGGACTCTTGTAAAGAGACCAACAAATTGTTCAATAATTGAAACCAAATGGGTGTTTTGAAATAAGATGGACGAAAATGGAAAAGTTATTCGAAACAAAGCAAGACTGGTTGATCAAGGTTACTTTCAATAGGAAAGGTATTGAGTACGATGAAACTTTTGCTCATGTAGCAAGGCTAGAATCGATTCGCATTTTACTTGTCTATGCTTCTTTTAAGTGCTTTAAACTTTTTCAAATGCATGTGAAAAGCACATTTTTAAATGGATTTATAAAAAAAGAAGTTTTAATCTAACTACCCCCCAAATTTGAAAATCCCTCTTGCCCTGATTTCGTTTACAAGCTTTCTGAAGCACTTTATGGCCTCAAACAGGCTCCAAAAGCCTGGTATGAGAGACTAAGTACCTTTTTACTTCAAAATAATTTTCAAAGGGAGAAAATCCATACAATTCTTTTCACTCAAGGATCTGGTTTGTATATTCTCATTGTTCAAATTTATGTTAATGATATTATCTTTGGTAGTTCTAATCCTTCTTTGTGTGACAATTATGCAAACCTTATGAAAGTGAAATTTGAAATGAGCTTAATGGGAGAACTCACATTCTTCCTTGGGTTACAAATCAAACAGTCAACTAATGAAACCTTCATTAGTCAAATCAAGTATACCAAAGAGCTAATAAAGAAGTTTGGACTAGAAAAAGGAAAAACTTTTAGGACTCCCATTAGTCCGTCTAAATGCCTCGAAATAATGCACCAGGAAAAGGAGTGGATGAAAAATTGTATGGAGGAATAATTGGATCTTTACTGTATCTTACTGAAAGTCGAGCAGACATCATGTTTAGTGTGTGCAAATGTGAACACTTTCAAGCTGCTCCAAAAGAATCGCATCTCACTACAGTCAAGCATATCATTTGTTATCTAATTGGAACCACTGAATTGGGCCTATGGTATCCTCACTCTTCCCAATTTGATCTAATTGGCTATTCAGATGCTGGTTTGTAGATGACAAGAATGATCGAAAAAGCACAAGTGAAACATTTCAAATTTTGGGACGATCCTAATTTCTTGGCACAGTAAAAAACAGACTTTTGTTGCTCTATCTAGCACAGAGTCTGAATATCTAGCAGTGGGTAGTTGTGGAACCCAATTATTATGGATGATACATCAATTACTTGATTATGATTTGTCTTCCGAAGTTGTTCCTATTTTTTGCGATAATGTTAGTGTTATTAGTCTGTCTAAATGTAATGTGCATCATTCCAGTGCTAAGCATATTGATATTAAACATCATTTTATTAGAAATCATGTTGAAAATGGTGATTTTGCGTTGGAATTTGTTGATTCAGAAAATCAATTAGCTAATATTTTCACAGAACCTCTTCTAGAAGAAAGGTTCTTTGTACTTCAAAACCGCATGGATATGACTCTATTTTTCGTCGTAATTTCTTGCCTTTAATTAATTTCTCTTATTGTTATTTTTAGTACATTTATTTTTAAACTGTGACTAATTATTTTTTCCTTGATCAGTGTGTCCATCATTATTTTCTACCTTTTCCTCTTTCCATAAAATATTTTCCTTCCATTTTTCCTCTTCTGACTTTTCTCCTCTATCTAAACCCTTCCTCTCCCTTCTCTATTCCCTTCTTATACTTCTCTTTCTCGTCCCCTCTCCTCATTCTCACTATGCCCAAAACTCGTCCAATAGCATCTCTAAAAAATTCCGACCGTCTCTCTACAAACTCTCTAGACTTTCTTCCCTTGTCCTCAGACTCGTATTATTGTTAATGATTTTTTGTTTCAAGATGTCTTTGGCACTAAGTATTTTGGTGTAATTCCGTACATGAACGGTTCTTGGCCGGATAATTTTGAAGTGACCCTTGAAGGTGCTAGGTAAGCTGTGGATGAATTCGGCGCAAACTTGTCTTATTTTTGTCCCTTCTCTCTTTGGTTTAAGCATCACATCTTAACGTATATCATTGCTACTACACTCTTGCCCAGGAAAGGTTCTCTGAGCAACATCTTTAAGAGGGATGTGTTTGTCCTTTCTTGTCTACTTAAGAAATATCAAATAAATTGGGATGCCTGGATTAATGAATACACGTGGGAAAGTGAGAAGGAATCACACCCATCTGCCAGCTTACCATATCGGCTACTCATCTCGCGAATTCTGGTGGACAGATTGATGGACCTCTCCATGTTCAAACCCATGAAAATAGATAAAACCAATGAGTTTTGAACCTTCTCTAGTATGGGGTATGTGGAGGTAGGTGAAAAGTGGATTAAGAAAGATTCTATTCAAGAAAGGGCTGATACTACCAAACCAACTAAAATCTCGACCAGCTTTATGCATATTCTAGTTTGTGTTTTGTCTCTTGCTATTTCTTTTTTATTATGCCGAAGGGGGATAGAACATAACAAAGGTGAACATAGAAGAAGCGCCATATAGTCAGGGGGAGCCTCAACATACCACAACATATCAAGGAATTTTCCTTGTCTCTTATTAAGTCAGCTGTCATTATCAAAAAGGGAAAGATTGTTAGCTCCTTTGATATCAAAATAGTTTCAATAATATTTAACTGACTTACCATCGCAGGAAAAGAAAGATGAGAACCAGTCAAACACCGAACGACTAAGGAAAGACGATCAAGGAAAGATCCATCACACAAAACATAAGAAAGAAGAATAAATATACAACACATAAGAAAGGAAAGGAAATATACTTGCTTAATCAATCAAGATAAGCCTGCTTATATCAAGGGATATATACAGGGAAACAAAATCAGCAAATAATGAAGAATTCAAGACAATCAACCTATGAGTATATTAAGCATAAATCAAGGACAAGATCAAGGGAACACAATCAGCCACAAATCAAGAAAAAAATATCAATACACAAGGAAGGATTCAAGATCAGCCATAAGTCAAGAAAGAGATCATTCCTGATTGGCTCAGCAAATCAATTGGAATCGAATCAAGGATAGCACAAATGATCCTTGATTCAAATACCCTTGAGGTTCCACAAAAGATCAAAGCTATATAAGCCTCTCTCGGCCACACTTGTACTCACGCACTTCACTTGAACTTATACAATTGTCTTCTATTATCTTTCATAAAAAGCACTATATTCTTGAGAGTATATAACTGAAAAATAAAAGACAAAAAAAGATTTGAGTATAGGTTATACACGTAGAGGTTGTGTCAATTAGAATATCTGATTTGCACATTAGACAAGGAACTTTCTTTTAATCTTTTGTAATCCCAAAAGTTCCAGCTGCTCTTAAGAAAACCCTTGAAACCCAAGGGTACTAGACATAGGAGCCACACCGATGTTCCAAACCAGTATAAAATTCTCGTGTCATTTTTACTTTTCGTTCTTTACTCTTCTATATCTTGTGTTACTAACCTGTAGGTGAGTCGACTGGACCGGCAAGGAAATCGACTAGAGAATTATTTTTAATTCATCCCGCTGTCTTACTTTCATGAACTAGTTCATAGTTTGTTAGTATTCCCGGAATTTAGTGTTTTTTTTTATTGATTCCCGTATTTAAATGCTTGTTTGTATGCCATGAACAAGCAGAAAAAATCTGGAAAGGGAAGGATCAAGTTGTGTAGGGTTTCAAGCTTGTTTCGAAGTAGGTAATGGTTGTGATTCTATGATTGTGTGATGTACACTTGCTTTGCTTCATTGTAATACTTGTATATGTACGCATGTTGCAATATTGATCATAGATATTGAATGAGGTATATGAATATCGATACGATGAAATCATGACTTGAATATGTGATCTTTATATGTTATTGTGATATGTGATTGGGATCAGCTGCCACGTTCCGGTACACTAACTAGGATCGGATTGTCACGTTTCGGCATGCTAACACGATGGGTTGTCACGTTTCGTCATAAAAATGGAATCGGATTGCCACGTTCCGTCATGCTAGCAGTTTGACTTTGAGTTCCGTGAGAGGGCCAACTATGTGATGAAGCATGTGAATTGTGATGTTGATTCTTATGATAGAATTAAATATGCTGATATATATGTATATGTTATAATTTTGTAATTATTTATTGATGTTACACTAGTGGGATAGCCGCTATGTTGTAATTATTTATTGATGTTACACTAGTGGGATAGCCGCTATGTTGTAATTATTTATTTATGTTACACTAGTGGGATAGCCGCTTCATCCTATCAGTACATGGTGGTTGTGTACTGATTCTGCACTAGCTCTTCTTTTTGTTGAGTACATGACATGTTCACGCGACTATTGACAGACTTCACTTAGGAGATCGGTGATCGCTTCGAGTTCAAGGGTGAGACACATCGTTCGGGCTGCCATGAAATTCTCTTTAATCTATGTCCATCATTTTCCAACCTAGATCTTATTTTAGTTAGTTAGATAGTTCACTAGATATTCTTGTTAGATTTGGTTCTCGTTTCTAGTTTTGGTACATTGACTTTCATAGTGTAGGTTTATCTTCTGCATTGTTAGTTAGTTATTAGATCTTTATTTAGTAATGTAACCTTGTCTTAATAAGTTCTTTAACTTGCTTCAGTAACTTAAATGCCTTGGTTTTTAGATTTATTGCTTTAATTGGTTGCTAGTAGTGGTTCTCCCACTAAGTTGTAATGTGGGTTCAATCACGGTGGTTTGGGTCGTGACAACATTGGTATTGAACTTTTCTCAATCTTATAATGAAACTCAAGGAAATCAAAAGAAGTATCGACATTTGGATAAGTGATATTACTTAAATGAATCCATTGAAATAAATATTTTTCAATTCATTGTATACGTGTAATCCCATAGTCTTGTGTATCAATATTGATTTTAAATTGTTATTAATCTAAATGAAATTCAAAGGAATTGATGAAGTATCGACATTTAGATGGGTTGTAACACATTTGAATCAATCGAAATCAATATTTACTATAATAACCAATGTTTCCATTAAATAAACAAGATAATGTTACTATCGCATTCTTCGCCATGATAAATCAATACTATCAATGATGTCGTTATTTTTCTCTATCTGTTGTTGAAGTGCGTTGACTTCTTTTTCTTTTTTTTGGGGGGGGGGGGGGACACTAATTTTTAAAGGAATTTTAATAGGTAAGTTCATGGAAATTGAATGGCCGTCTTTATCAATTCAAGAGTTATAATACCATGAAAAAATAAAATTCATGTCTCCTTAATTTATGTTATTCATTAACGGATAGTTTCAAAATGGAGGGGGGAAACCCCTATTAATAAGCCGAATTAATTTTGGGATAATTTATGTTTGTATTTTATTTATCTATTTATGTTATTCATTAACGGATAGTTTCTATATGTTGCTTTAGTTATTAGCAGTTGTCTATATATGTCATTTCCTCAATTAATTATTCTTTTTCGATCTTGTCTTGATAAAGAAAATTCTAACAAAATCTAATGTAACATTCAACCTGTTTTTGAACACCAAAAATTCTAACCTAAAACCAAGCTAAACAGAATAACAATTCAACTATATAAATAGAGATAACGACCATGTTTCATTAATTAGTTCTTATCATATCCTCATGACTGCATAAGGGAGATCTCACAATTTTCTCCACAAATTATGACATTATTTCACCAACGTAGAGCTCCAAGACATAAGGATTGTAGGAGTAGTACATAAGAAACATTTCAGAAAGAGTTAAAGTTATAGAACAAAAATTGAGTATATGAAAAGTCACATAAAAATTTGAAAGGTCAAATAATATTAAAATAAATAAATAATTCATGAATAATAACTTTGTAAGATACATGTATCTACTTTAATTTCCTTTCTTGAAAAAGTAATTGAATACTCGCTCCGTCTCATTTTATATGTCACCTTTCGTATTTCAAGAGTCAAACAAGTCTATCTTTGATCGTAAATTTTTCATAGATCTTTTAAACATTTTGAATTATAAATTATTGTCACTCATAGTACTTTTTACATAGTTTACAAATATATATTTCATTTCAAAAAAATTGAAGATTTTATGTGCAAATTTCCGGTCAAAATTAAATTGTTTGACTATCAAGACATAAAAAGTGTCATATAAATTGAGACAAGTGGAGTATTTGTTTTCTTTTTCTATTTAGTTTAGTTAGGTTTATAACATTTTTAGCTAATAAATAAATATGTTTATCATGAGTAGTCACTTTGAAATAAATTTATTGTATCATAATATAATAATGTTTTTATTATTTTTTAATATGCATCCAAATATTATAAGAGATTATGTAGAGTCAAGAGTTAGATAATTAAGTGCAAATCATGATATAAATGCATGAGAATATCAACAATTTTTCTTGAATAACTTGACTCTTTGCTAATACATGAACCATATTAAATTGCTTGTAAATCAATATATATATATAAATGAGGATCATAGAGGAGCTGATGTGGCACCTCTCTATGGCCTCCATTTCAATTTCTTTTTTTTCCTCCTTTTTTTTATTTTTTTTCATTTTTTCATTAAATAATTTGTTTATTAATTAAAAAATTTATTCATATTTATTATTCTAATTATACCTAATAAGTTAGAACAAAACCTCCATCTATTTACATTCCCTACTTTAATAATATGTCTCTTCAACTTATTTTTAATTATTTTTATGGTTTACACAAAATATAAATAACAACTATCTATGTTCAATGATCATTTTCTCATTCTTTCTTTTTATTAGTATAGTTTTTTCCTCTTTTACATTTTTTTCTTCATTTCATCAATCATGTACTCAATAAGTTCACCATATGATCTTCATATTGATAAGGATCATAGATATATTCTTCAAGGTTCATCAAATTGATGTTTGCATTCGTTTGGTACAAGTTTATGAAAATGAGGAATCATAATTATTTCAAGATTTCATTAAGAAGATGGTCATATTAGTAAAAAAGTTTGAATAATTTCCAAATATTTTGAAGATTAATTCATTCATGTATTGTTTTGATTATAATTTTTTAATTAGATATATAATTTCATGTTATTCAACAAAAAATAAATTATGAAACTCTACTAATCAACACATTAGAAAGCTCAATTAACATTATTTTCTTCATTTTACTTTGCTCTTTTTCTTATTATTATTATTATTATTAATATTATTATTATTATTATTATTAATAATAATAATATTATTATTATTATTATTATTATTATTATTATTATTATGTGAATGAATAAAGATGAAAACTTATATAGTTTTATTTTTATGTAATTTTTTCGTCAAGTTCTAATCAATATTACAATTATTGTCACAGTTGAAAAATATAATATTGCACATGATACATTTCTTATAACTATTGCATATTGATGCCCCTAAAAAATATATGATGTAGTTAACCATATTAAAAAATAGTCATAGACTAAACAAAAAATAAATTAATCATTTATAGTACTTTTAAAAAATTTAATGAATAAATAAATTATTTAATGAAAAGAATGAAGAAAAAATTTCCCCTTAGTCATATTAATTATATTAAAACTAAAAAGTGTAATTTATTTAACTTCTCTTAATTATTGAAAATGAGATACATAAAAAAAAAAGTGATGTGACATTTATCTTCTCTTTATTGACCTTTTTTCTTATTTAAATTAATTAATTTTTGTAAAAGTAATTTACTTAATTAATTAAAAATAATTTTTATAAATAGAGGAACATTTACAACAAAAACTTTTCACATACTACTTTATTAGGAGTAAATAATAATCATCCATAACTCACATCTTTCTAATTTCCAATCCTAATAGATTAATTTTCCACTTTCTTTTCCTTTTTTTTTGACCTTCTTCTGATTATAATTTCAGAATAACAATTTTAAAAAAATATTTTAAGTTATTTTCTCTTTATTATTTACTTATAACCAATATATCTACTTACATATAAATTTAGAATGTTAGAAATAAATAAGATGATGTGGTACATTTCTATCACCTCCGATCACATTTATCTTTTCTCTAAATTATTTAGCATGTTTTTTATTTTTCTTCACCAGTGTGATATTGTAAAATATATTTTCAAAATTTCCTCTTCAAATAATTACTTAATAGTATTATTTTGCATAAATTAACATTTTTTTTATATATGTAACTTTTATTTTTAATTGTTAATTGTTAATTAATTATATTCATGACTTCAAAACCTTTCATGTGGATAACCCCCTAAAGTAATTAATGTGCAAGTTATATAGTTTTTCTTATCTTACTTATGTAACGACCTGTTTAGTCGTTTTGAGCAGCAGATTTTATTTCTGGAAAAACTGTGTGAGTCGACGGAACCCACGACGGACCGTCATGGGAACGACGGGCCGTCGAGGGGGTCTCGTTTCAAAAGACTTAGACTTCTGAAATTTGGGTACTGAAATCGACTCTCTGAACTTGGCGACGGACCTGCAGGACGAACCGTCGTGGGCACGACGGACCGTCGCAGGCACGACGGACCGTCGCAGGTGTCTCCTTCCAAAAGACTTAGACTTCTGAAATTTGGGTACTGAAAT
>NC_028646.1:6651586-6668241 GCF_001406875.1 Solanum pennellii | reverse complement strand
CCCCTACTTTTATGTTTTCTTCTTGTATATTGTGGAATGCAGCAAACGTGCCGTCATCTTCGACTCAACAGTAATTCTAGCCAGTCTTCGTCACACCGGATCTTCAGGGTGAGCTAATGCTTCTAGCTTGGACTGGATCTCCTTCCTCATGTCTTGATGCCTTGAAGTTTCGGCATAGACTAGCTTTTATTTGTTTTAGCTTCTTAGAATACTCTTAGTTTAGTAATTTGATCATAGATGTTCTTGTGGTGATGACTTCCAGATTTTGGGGAAATAATAGATGTTGAATTTTAGAAGTTATTGAATTGTCTTTTATTAATGAGTTTAAGTCTTCCGCATTGCTTTATGTTGATATTAAATTGAAATGTTAAGGTTTAGATTGGTTGGTTCGCTCACATAGGAGGGTAAATGTGGGTGCCAGTCGCGGCTCGGTTTTGGGTCGTGACAACTTAGTTGCTACAAGTAACAATTTTAAAGAGATTTTCTATAGAGTTTTTGTATTTTATTAGTATTTTTTTTATATTATAAATTTATAAGTGTTTATTAATAGTTTGGTATATTGCAACAGTTGCTTTTTTTTCGTTCTGTAATAATAGTTATTGTGTTGCTATTTTTTTTTTTAATATTGAATGTTTGCTTTTCATATTAGATTCATGTTAAATTAAAAAAATTAAGTAGAGTATATTGTTAGTTGAATAATGCAAATATGATACTCCTATTGAATTGCTTATGTAGTGTTGACATGATTTCTCAATATACCGAAGATGATTTTCACCAAAATAAAAGTCAACCTTTTATTAATATGATAAGCATGACTTGAAATTAGTTGTATATTTCCACTCTAGGAATTTCATTCACACACACACACATATATATATATATGATATGTTTTATAATTTATTAAATTATTGGTTGTCAATTTATTTAGAGTCTTTTTTCATTAATATTTTTTTTATGAACACTGTATAATTTAACTCTCACCTAAAATATAATTTAGAATTTACTACAGCCGCATAAACAAAAAGAAAATTTTCATGAAATTATTTTTCTTTCTTTACATGTTTCTAAAGATAACATACCAAATAGATTATACGAAATCAACTATATTTAAAATACTAAAGCATAGATAGTGAACAACAAGTTGAAAAATATAATATATTGGGTTTAATGATAATAATATTTGACTCAATATATTTAAACAAAATAATTTACTCATAAATTTAATAATGGACGCGCGAAGCGCGAATATGTTAACTAGTTTCAAAATAATCTTTGATTCGTAAAAATGATTTATAACTTTTTTAATAATTTAGTTCAAAACATAAGTTATTAGAGGAACAATGTTAATCTAGTGAATGAAAAATGGTCTTTTAATATTTTTTTGAAACATTTAATATTTGATATATATATATATATATATATATATATATATATAGTTGGGAATTAATCTAAGAAAGTGCAAAGTCATTAATATTTTTACTAAAATAATACAATTTTATATTTAAATTAAATAATTAAATGTTTTTATAACATTTTAATTTATAGTATGGGTAATATCGTAATTCAACTTTTAACTTTTTTTGTTCCCACTTATAGTAGTACTAGTTTTTTGACACGTGCAATGCACATGATTATCAATTTCAAAAATATACGTTATAGTAAATAGTATTGCTTATTTAAGCAAAGGTTTGAATAATAAATTTAGCATAAAGTAATATTGCAGATTTCTTTGTGAATGTTCAATGTGGATCGTCATATATATCTCTTATTTACGCGAAGATGGTCAATGAAAAAATTTATAGTTAAATGGAACTATATATGCATACATATTTTTCAATTTGACAAGGTTCAATCATGTAATTAGTTTTATCTCACTAATATTACCTTATTGACAATATTTGTTTTGTATTTTTCTTGTCATCTGACCAAATGTGTTTTACATGTATATTATACGTTAAATTATTAAGATGTCATATGAACATGTGAAGAGAATAACTATATTTTATATATTCACATATTTTCATATTTATTGTAAGTTTGTTTTTTTTTAAAAAAAAGAACTTGGAACATTTTAAAATAATATATTTTGAAGTTAGAAGATCTCATAAAATTATCTATTAAATAAATAATAAAAACTAATCTAATACAAACTAGGACTGATGTTATTAAAAGTTATATGAGTTTTTCTTCGTCTAAAATACTGAAATATTAAAAAATGGTAAATAAGTAAAACAAAAGAGAAACATGGTAATAACTATTTTGAAGCAAACCCCCTAAGAGTCTAAATCACATAAGTAACATTGATAAATAAAATCATTCTTTTGTCTTGAACATTTTTAAAAAAAAATCGTGACAATTTTCTAAATTTTTAAAAAAAATATTCAAAAGCATATATCTGCATCAGAAGAGAAATTGTTAACAAAAACAACTGAATTTAGACTATATCATGTTAATTTTATATATTGAAACATTACATACTAATGTATGTTAAGCAAAAAAAGAATTATTATTTCATCAAAATTATTATTTTACGGAAGGACTCAAGGTTATGGAATATACCCTCTTAGGATAGAACAACTTACTTCATCATAATAGTTGTACCTCAACTAAACTTCGAACTCACCCAACGACAATAAATCACACCAAAAAAATTAAAATGCAAGAAGAAGAAGAAGAAAAGAAGATTAGATTAAATTGTGGTTGAAAATGAGAGGAAATGAGAGAAAGTTCCCCTATTTATAGTCAACAAAGGGTAGCATGAACAAATACTTTTTGTGTCTTTTATGAAAAATCATGATCTTTCCGAAAAGTCACAAAACTTTGGATATTGAAAAAGTCACAGCTCTTTGGAAAAGTCACAATTCATTGAAAAAAGTCACTAACTCTTTGAAAAAATTCACTACTTATCGAAAAAGGCATAACTTATGTTAAGAATATTATAGTAATTTAACATTCAAATTAGGAGTTCACGTAAATATAGATAGATATGATTTGCTCTATAGAGGCGATACATATTCTCACCTCAAATTTCAACGAGCATTTGTTTGGGAAACAGGATTGTGACCTCCCTAGTTTATGCATCTGGAACCTTTTTTTCCATCTTCTATGAAGAATATTGCAGACTCTGGACAACTGAACAAGTATGGCTGTATCTGTATTCCTAATTAGCAAATTAAGCCGTTATCTTCCAATACTAACTAATACATATATACGAGTTCTCTAAAGATAGATCAAATTAGTACATATAATCAGAAGATAAAACAACATACATCTGGCATGAAGTCCACAATGTCATAGGATATGTCCCCTTGAACATCGATCTGCTCCTTTTCAGTTGGGCCCTAAAGCATTATCCAGGTTTGGCACTCATCTAACTCATATCATATCAGAGAAAATTAGAAAGCACAACTTTAACGCCCGTACCTTAACCACAGAAGCTCACTTAGTTTAACACCTAAAATGGGGCCAAAATAATCAAAGCTAAATACTAACACAGCAACTTGGAAAACAAAAAGATAGCAAAGTAAGACAATGCAAGATAATATACACCTACAGATATTTCAAGGCCCTTGATGGTAGTGATACTCTTCCGTCTGTTCTGCTGAAATTCTCAATAATAATCTCCTGCTTATCCTACAAAAGCAAATTTTACCAGGGAACTTTGTAAATACATCTACTTACTTCTGCTAGTTGATTTTAGTACCTGATATTACAACTTTCAGTGGAGAAGCTATTTTCTTGAGTTCCTCCAAATGGAAGGTGATCGTTCTCATGAGTCAAGGTCGTGAACAAATTACTTTTTCAACGAACTATTGAATCAATCCCATTTTTTGGTCAACTTTTGATATTCAATTGCTACAAGCAACAGTTAAAAATGAATAGTAATTGGAGTTGAAAATAGAAGATTTGGTGGTTGCAAATTGGTAAGATTTGCAACTGTTTTTGACTTTGCTATATTTATCTATGTCATTAGTGACATAGACATCTATAAATAGAGCATTCTTGCTCATTTGTAGAACACACAAAATTAGAGAGAAAAATCATTTTGAGAGCAAAGTGAGTTATTCCATAGACTATACAAGAGAAATAGTCTGTGAAGAAAAATAGAGTGTGAGTGATATTCTAGTAAGGTGGAAATCAAAAGAGTGTTGTTCCTCTTGAGTGTATAGTAGTCACTTTGAGTATTGTATTCGTGACTACACAGTGTAAAATTCCTTACTATAGTAATATTAGTTGTTGCTCTTGGCCCGTGATTTTTTTCTTATTTAGAAGGGTTTCCACGTAAAATACTTGGTGTCATTATTTTCCCATTTTATTTTCATTACTTTTACTATATATATTTGTGCTTGTCCGCTTTTCCCAACAAACTAGTATCAGAGCCAAAGGTTCTATTTGAGTATGCTCTGTGGTTGCAGGACAATCTGGACTTCCACATCAGAAAAGATTTACTTTGATTTGCGATAACTATATTTTTTGGGAAAACAATGGAAGCCAACACAAGTAGAATGATTACTTTGAATTGTGTTAATTATGTCATTTGGAAGGGGAACAAGGAAGATTTTCTTTATGTTAAAAATTTTTACAAACCAGTATTTACCACTGTAAAGCCTGATAATAAAACAGATGAAGAGTGGAATTTGTTGAACACAGACAGGTTTGTGGATTCATTAGGAAAAAATGGGTCGACGATAATGTGTTCAACCATATTTCTGAAGAAAAACATGCTCGAACCCTATGGGAGCATCTTGAAAGTTTGTATGCTCGGAAGACTGTCAACAATAAAATGTTGTTAATAAAGCAGATGTTGAGTTTAAAGTATCATGATGGTTATCTGATGACAGACCATCTGAATAATTTTCAAGGGATCATGAACCAATTATCTGCTATGGGCATCAAATTGATGACGAAATTCGAGGCTTGCTTCTACTTGGTTCCCTACCAGACTCTTGGGAAACATTTAGAAAGTTATTTTCAAATTTTCCTCCGGATGGTGTGATCTCTGGATTCCACCAAGAGTAGTGTCTTGAATGAAGAGATGAGAAGAAAATCTCTAGGTTCTTCTTCGTCGAATGTGCTGATAGCTGGCCCAGGGGGAGAAACAAACTCGTGGTTCTCAGAATAGAGAACAAAATAGGAGCAAATCCAGAGGTAGACTTAAGGATATTGAGGTGCTATCATTGTGGCATGAAAGGGCACACAAAGAAGTTCTGCAGGAAGTTGAAGAGGGAGAACAAAAACAAAGAGGGAACTAAAGAAGATAGCAATGAAAATTTCCTAGCCTCCATCACCATCGAAGATCTTATTACCGTTCTTGATGTAGACATGATAAATATTGCTTGTGATGATTCAAGCTGGGTTGTGGACACTGGTGCCACATCTCATGTGACATCAAGGAAGGATTTTTTCTCTTTTTATACTCCTGGTGAATTTAGAATTTTGAGTATGGGTAATGAGACTGTTTCTAGGGTGGTCGGTATTGGTAAAATTTGTTTGGAAATTAGTGTTGGAACTAAACTAGTTTTGAACAATGTGAAACATGCTCCTGATGTTCGTCTGCACCTGATTTCTGTTGGTGTTTTAGATGATGAAGGATATATTAGTACCAACTGTGATGGAAAATAGAAGCTCATTAACGGTTCCTTGGTTGTGGCTCGTGGTGACAAACGGCATGGTCTATACTGGACTACGACCTCAGCTTGTTTTGATATAGTGAATGCGGTTGAGAGCGATAACTCTTCAACGTTATGGCACAAGAGACTTAGTCACATCAGCGAGAAAGGACTTGATGTTTTAGACAAGAAGAAATTTTTGTCAAATTTCAAAAATGTTAAATTAGAAAAGTATGAGCACTGCTTGGTTGGTAAACAAAATAGAGTTTCTTTTAAGTCGTACCCTCCTTCGAGAAAGACAGAGTTGCTTGAGTTGTTGCACTCTGATTTATGTGGTCTAATGAAGACAAAGACATTTGGTGGTTCACTCTACTTTGTCCCTTTCATAGATGATTGTTCGAGAAAACTTTGGATCTATGTCCTGAATACTAAATACCAAGTGTTAGGTGTCTTCAAGAAGTTTCAGGCTTCAGTTGAAAGAGAAACTGGAAAGAAACTGAAATTTATTCATACAGATAATGGTGATGAATATTGTGGACCATTTCACAAATACTGCAAGCATCAAGGTATTAGACACCAGAAGACTCCTCCCCAGACTCCTCAGCTTAATGGTTTGGCTGAGAGGATAAACAGGACCTTGATGGAAAGAGTTAAATGTTTACTCTCTAAAGCAAAGTTGCCGAACTCATTTTGGGGAGAGGCTTTATTGACCGTTGTACATGTTATTAAACTATCTCCTCTTGTTGTTTTGCAAATTGATGTACCAAATAGTGTTTTGTACGGAAAGGATGTTTCCTATGACCTTTTGAGAGTATTTGGTTGCAAAGCTTTTGTACATATGCCAAGAGAAACAGTGCATCTTCATTGGATATGGCCTTGATGAATTCGGTTACAAGCTATATAATCCAATTGAAAAGAAACTTGTGAGGAGTTGTGATATTATTTTCATGGAGAATCAAAAAATTGAAGATATTGACAAAGCGGAGAAATTATAATCTTCAAGTTTTGATGGTATAATTCATCATGATGAAGTTCCTCACACATGTGTACATGATGTTACTGGGCTTGATAATCGTGGAAGCGCCCCGAATCATGTATCGAATCAACATGTTGATGTTGATAATAACAATGATATTGTTATTGATGATCCTGTTGCTCATGAAGTTGTGGACGAATCAAATATTCCACTTAGGAGGTCCACAAGATAGCGGTTTCCTTCCTCCCGTTATTCACCGAATGAGTATGTGTTACTCACTGACAAGGGAGAACCTGAATGTTATAATGAAGCCATGAAAAATGAGCACAACGATAAATAGATTGAAGCCATGCAAGATGAGATGAAGTCTCTGTGAGAACCACACTTATGAGTTAGTAAAATTGCCCAAAGGCATGAGAGATTTGAAGAACAAGTAGGTGTTCAAAGTTAAAGTTGAAGAACACAACTTGAAGATCAGGTACAAAGCTAGATTGGTTGTTAAGGGATTTGGTCAAAGGAAAGGTATTGACTTTGACGAAATCTTTTCTCCTGTTATGAAAATGTCCTCGAATCACAAAGTTCTAGGTTTGGCTGCTAGTCTTAATTTAGAGATTGGGCAGATGGATGTGAAGATGGCTTTCCTTCACGATGACCTAGAAGAAGAGATTTATATGGAACAACCTAAGGGCTTCAAGTAGATGGTAAAGAAAATTTTGTGTGCAAACTCAGAAAGAGTCTATATGGCCTAAAGCAAACTCCTAGACAGTGGTACAAGAAGTTTGAATCTGTTATGGGGGAGAAAGGCTATAAAAAGACTTCATCGGATCATTGCATATTTGTACAAAAGATTTCTGACAATGATTTTATCATCCTCTTGTTGTATTTGGATGATATGTTGATTGTGGCCAAGAATACTTCCAAGATTGACGAGCTGAAAAAGAGTTATTTAAGTCTTTTCCTATGAAAGACTTGGGTCATGCCAAATAAATTTTGGGCCTGAGAATTACTCGTCTCAGAGATGAAAGAAAGATTTATTTTTCCCAGAAGAAGTACATTGAACGTGTACTTGAGCGCTTCAATATGAAGAATTCTAATCCTGTTAGCACATCTCTTGCTGGTCATATGAAGTTGAGCAAGAAAATGTGTTCTACAGCTGGGGAGGAAAAAGAGAACATGGCCAAAGTTCCATATTCCTCCGTCGTTCGAAGTCTAATGTATGCAATGGTGTGCATTAGACATGATATTGCTCACGCAGCTGGTGTTGTTAGCAGAATTCTCGAAAATCCGGGAAAAGGGCATAGGGAAGATGTGAAGTGGATACTCAGGTATCTTAGAGGAAGCTCAGATAAATGCTTGTGTTTTGGAATATCAAATCCAATCTTGAAAGGCTATACAGATTCTGATATGGCAGGTGACCTTGATAACAGAAAATCCACTACTGGATATTTGTTTACTTTTTCAGGGGGAGCTATATCATGGCAGTCGAAGTTGCAAAAGTGTGTTGCACTATCTACAACTCAAGCTGAGTACATTGCGGCTACTGAAGATGGCAAGGATATGATTTGGCTATTTCATCAAGAACTTGGGTTGAATCAGATGGAGTATATTTTCTATTGTGCCAGCCAGAGTGCAATAGACTTGAGTAAGAACTCCATGTACCATGCAAGAACAAAACACATCGATGTCAGATATCATTGGATTCGTGAGGAAGTGGAGAGTGAATCATTTCACATCAAAAAGATCCACACAAGTGAAAATTCTGCATATATGCTGATCAAGACGATACCGAAAGACAAGTTCGAGTTATGCAAAGAACTTGTGGGTATGAGCTCTCTCTAAAGAAAATGAAGATACCTTCTTCCAGTAAATGGGACTGGAAGGGGAGATTGGTTGAATACATTCCATTTTTTGGTCAACTTTTGCTATTCAATTGTTACAAGAAATTGTTAAAAATGAATAGTAATTGGTGTTGAAAATAAAAGATCGGGTGGTTGGAAAATTGGTAAGATTTGCTACCATTTTTGACTTTGTTATATTTACCTATGTCATTAGTGACATAGACATGGTTTTATCCTTCTATAAATAGAGCATTCTTTCTCATTTGTAGAACACATCAGATGAGAGAGAGAAATCATTTTAAGAGCAAAGTGTGGTATTCCATAGACTATACAAGAAAAATAGTCTGTGAAGAAAAATAGAGTGTGAGCATATTCTAGAAAGGTGGAAACCAAAAGAGTGTTGTTCCTTTTGAGTGTATAGTAGTCACTTTGAGTATTGTATTTGTGACTACACAATGTAAAATTCCTTACTATAGTAATATCAGTTGCTCCTGTTGGCCCGTGGTGTTTCCCTTATTTAGAAGGGTTTCCACGTAAAGTACTTGGTGTCATTATTTTCCCATTTTATTTCCATTACTTTTACCATATATATTTTTGTGCGTGTCCGCGTTTTCCCAACACGAACCTTACAGAATATTGTTTCTTATCCATAAGTATACTACACCCACAAGGTCAAAACAATGAATGCATATCAGCGAGGGAGAAACTACTAAGGATTCTTGCATATTCACGTTGCAGAGAAAACCCATATCGAAGCATAAAAGCTTCAATTTAGCTCAACTAGGTGAATAGTATCCTTCCAATATTTGAATATCAATGATATAAACAAGATTTGTAACTTAATATCTCAAAGCAAAAGAGAGAAACTTTTCAATAAGAATGATCCTGATTCGTAATATTTTGGGCAAAATAAGATCCAAATTGAAGACTACAACTCTTAGTTCAAACTTTTCTCTACAACTATTCGCTCCATAAGAAGGAAGACATTGTTCTTCCGAGAAGAGACAAAGAAAACCAGAGATGCAAATGGAAAGAGGAAGATTAAGAACGTAATTCAATTTGTGAGAAGGTAGATGAAATGAGCGCGAAACTCAAAGAAAATACCAAACCAGAGTTCTCTAACACTTTCCAAATCGTAAAGGTCAAGAAAAAGACTCAATTATTTCAGAAGGTAGCTAAATAAGTATCAAAATCAAACCCATAGTTCTCGATACATATCAAGTCAAAGCTATGAAATGAAAAGTAAATGAGCAAAAAGAAACTTGACATATCTTTTAAATTTAGGAGAAATGGTCTGGTGGACCCTTATACTTGTATTAGTTTGTATTGTGAACCCTTCTACTTATCTCTTTATCATCTGGACCCTTAAACTCCATAAAACACAATTTATCGGACCCCTCTGACGATTGACCATACTTATGTGGCTTTAAGATGGCTGAGTTGGCGAAAGTGTGTGATTTCATACTCCTTAAGGAGAGTGAAGAACTGTTTTAGGTTTAAAAAATTATAAAAATAAAATAAAAATAAAATTATAAAAAAAAAAATCATTTCTTCTTCCCCATTATCCCTCATTCTTTACCATTTTCAAGACCAAACTTTTTTTATCCTTCTCCACGATTTATAAACATCTATTTAGCAGATCTTGGCGACTGATTCACTGTGGAGGGAGAAAGCGGACCATTGCTCGCCGGAGACCACTGAATCGCAGTGGCTTGAGAGAGAGAAGCATGACTGGTGGTGCAAGCCACCATTGTTTCGCAGTATAGTGTGTGAGAGAGGCGACACTGACTATTGGAGAGGAGAACGAGTGGGTGAGGGTGTGGCCATGGCGATGAAGAGGTTTTTCGGTAAGATCTGATGGTGCGGGGGTTTAAGTTGTTTTTGTGGAGGTTCGAGGAGAAAAGAAATATAGTAACGATGTGCGGTGGAGATGAAGATGAATGAAGGAGAAAGTATATGCGATTTCGCCAGCACTATAATTTCCACTTGATAACGTTGTATGTTCTAGACGGTCCAACATTAATCAGTGTCCGGCTGCATTTGATTGTGTTTGAACTGGCACTTTCGATGTTGGCTGGGAATGGAACAGCAAATGAAGGGTAGTTCAAATGTGCGACACTGTATATTCTGCTTGAATCACATGTGAAGTTTCTTCTAGCTATGTTATTTGATTTTTGAAGGCAATCATCGAATTTTATGTCGTAATTAAGGCCTGCATTTATGTGGTGAAACATGAAAATAGGGATAATGGGATGTATGGAATTTCATTTTAGAAAATGTCAAAAATAAATTAAAATGTTATTCTTTTACATTTTATTAAATAATTTTGGTAATAATTTTTAAAAAATAGTTATGAAATAATAATGATATGGCATTAATATATCTGACGTGGATATGACATGTCAATTATATAAAGGAGAGTGAGCTATAGATATGGTTGGAGGGGCTTAAAAGTCTCATTTTAATTGAGTTTAAGGGTCCAGATGACAAAGAGATAAGTAGAAAGGTTTAGAATACAAAATGATGCACGTATAAGGGTTCACCAGACCATTTCGCCTTAAATTTATTGTTATTTCTCCTCATTTAGCACATATGAGTTATGCAATATGGTGAAGTTTCTTCAATTTTCACGTCTTCCATTGTGGGAGTTCAGGAGGATTCATCCCATTTAATAGAGAACTCAGACAATAGTGCTACTTTCTCCTGGTCATTAATGTAACGTAATGCCCAAGAGAAGTGTTCAAGAAAGCAATTGAAAGGGGTTAAAGCGGATATCATGTAGCAACAGAAGGAGTACAACCCACTCACATTTTTCTTCTTATGTGACACCTTTACTTAGCCAATGTTTGCAGAGCATGACCAATCTTGGGTCCATAAAAAGGAGGAGAGTGAGGTACATTGATGGACAACAGTAAAATAGTAATCAAATTTTATGAATACTCATTAATGAACTTGTTGAGACATCTACGCATGCATTATTTGGTGCCTGAGTATAATGTTACATAGGTAAAAGGTTCCACAACATCTCCGCCTATGTTTGAGGACTATAAGCAAGAGTTGTAGAGTGATGGACTAGTTTGGGTAAAATGGACAAGTGTGGGTACAGAAGTTAGTCCAACCACATCAACTACCGGATGTGTCTCTAGATTGAACAGACAGTTGTGACATAAGATTGTTGACAAAGAAGTCAATGGAATTTATTGGTTACTTAAAAAGATGGAGATATCCTAGGATGAAATTTTTGTGTGTTTATAACATAGCCCTGCCTGGAGAAGTAGATGCGCGAATTGGGGGTAGAGGAGCATGCACTACGAGGAAAGGTCATAGAGATTAAATACAAAATCATAGAAGGGAGTTGGAGGACTAAAAGCATCATTGTGCCTTTTAGGTGCGACTTTAGAGGAACAATGTCAAGGAATGAAAGTGGCAACACAAAATTCAAGGTAGGGAACAAGTACAAGATCAACCATTGGAAGCACGCATGGTCTAGAGATAATACTTTGAAGCTCACATTACCAAGCATCTAAAGAGGCACGAATCAAAAGAATGCAATCCAACATATACGGGGGATACAAGATTGTGGTGTTCCTTGAACATACAAATAAAGGAGAAACCTTTGGGATTTGGAGGTGCGAAATCTCAAAGTCTGATTAAAATGCTTTATAATCAGAATACATCATTGAACCAAGACTCATATAAGTGGAGGTGCGAGCGGTAACAGATTGTTCCAAGTAATGTTCTTGTATTAAGCCTTTAACCGGGGATGACTAAAGCTCCCTGAACCACTCAGATACCTATAATACCAGTTTTCACTTGATTGGTACTAATAGGAGAAATTTAACAGTTCAAAATTTATGGAGGAGAAGGATCACATATGTTATTTGTGCTATGTGTGTAAAGAACTTCAATGAGGATGCAGATCACCTCTTTTTGTATTGTCAGCTAGCTAAGCATTAATGATGGTAGGTTTTGAAATGGTTAGGGACAAAATGGACGACACCAAGTGTCAAATGAAGGCACTATTTAGTGCGTTAGAGCATTGAGAGGACATTTCCCTAGTACAAGAGGACCAGGAAGGGAATTATACAAGAGAGAAGAGAAGATTAAGGATGTGCAGTGTCTCTTATTTGCACTCATGGGGTTATATGGAATGAGCAAAGCAGGATAACATTAGTACAGGATGCAAAATGACTTTGAACACTAGAGGAAAAACCTCTAATTTCTAGTTTCTTTTCGGAACACCAATTAGGTCCCAAGTTGTGAAAAAGTTTAGGCATCTTTCACAGAAAATTACTCTCATTCGTCCCATTTTGTGTAACATCTTTTAATCGGTCAAAAGGAATTCCAGAATCCTTTTTTCTTTTTGAGAATAATCTAATCCTAGAATTCGGGTTCTATCCTTAATGATGTGATTTTATAGCTACAGAAATGTTATGGCTTGCTTAGGACAACAAGTCTCAGGAGTCTTTGTTTCTTGATAGTTATTTCCGTACACAGTGGATAGGAACATACTCTAAACCAGAATCATGGGGAATACTTCTTGATCATTTCTCCAATCATAAAGCCCTAACACTAATTTTTTTCCTTAAACTCCCTGTCCAGTCAACACATTAACATAAAATATGAGGGGAGGATATTTTTATTTGTAGGTCGTCTACTTCTTGATATATCACTTGTATGAACCGTTATTCCCAAACACTTGTTTGGATGGTTGTTACCTATTGTATTGAACTATATTGTTAGTTCAAATATATTGATTATTCTGATTGTTACTTAAAATTTTATTGTTTCATCATTATGTAACGACGAAAAGTCTTATTTCATCTAACAACCAATTTAGTGTAATAGCATGATAACCTTATTCTTGTTTTCTCATTTTTTTTTCTTTACTTAAATATCTAATAATCCTATTTTATAATAGTTGTGCCTCGTATTCTACTTTTCTTGTAAGTTTATCCTTCAAATTGAAGGGTGTGTGACATTATGTAACAATAATCTATCCAACATTATGTTCATCAAAACAATACAAGGTCTGGGTAGAGATCGGGCACAAATTTGAATCAACCAGGGTTTGCATTTCTCAAATTCGAATCCAAATTCACAATACTCAGCAGGTAACCCACAATATAGAACCTCAACTACTTGAATCTTCTCCGCCATTACAGCAAAAACTCAAAGAGAAAACAAAACTCCAATTTGTTGCTCTGAGGAGTTTGCTGAAACTTGAAGACGAATTGTCTTGTAAAACCGTGACATATTATCCCCCGGATAGTTAACTCTTGTTTAAATATAATTTAGTTGAAATTAATGTTTAAAATAAAGCAACTTTAATCCGACTAATAAGATCAATTTTGATTAGTGATTATGGAAAACACCAAGATCGACTTTCGAACTGACCTATAAATCGATAGGCTCATTCAATTTGATAACATTTTAATAAAATCGAAAAAGCATGGCTAGGTCTGTGAGTGAAACCTCAAATCCCCCAATGTTTATCCAATAAAAGTCCTATGGAAGATCCAATATCTAGAATTTCTCCATGAGTGCTCGCTTAATTGATTTTTTAGTCATTATTTCATCTCAAAATGACTGAGTTGGAACTTGGAAGGATATTAACAAATATTAATGTGCATTTATATTCATTTTCAATATGTTTAGTTTATACGGAAAAGGGTCTAAATTACCCTTGAAGCATTGAAAATGGTACAAAATTACCCTTCATCCACCTATTGGCTCCAAAATGCCCTTTTCATCCACCTATTGGCTCCAAAATACCCTTGTCATCCACCTTTGAGTTCAAAATTGACCACTTATTTAATAATTTTAAATTTAAACTATTTAAATATTTTTAAAATACTTGATGTTCAACTATTGGTTATAATTTAATTTATTTGTATTATTTATAAACCAACCCACCCATTACTAACTAAACCCACCCAATTAATAATCCAACTATAATATCGAAATCGTCATAAACACTACTACAACATGATGAAATTATAGATTAATGAAAAATGACATCCAAAAATATTCGAGTCTGAATCGAAGCCCCAATTAAATTTATGTTGAGCCGCTTATTTAGGAGGACACTTTCAATTTGTTTCTCCTTCAAGATTGAATTAGAAATTTTTGATTAAAGGTAAAGAAGTGATACATCCCGAATTAATTCGTGCACTTTTTAAAAATATAATTTTATAAATATTTATGATTTGTTTTAAAACTTTTAATATATTATTTTGAAAAAAAGTAACCTATGAAGTAACATCACATAATTGAGACGTAAGAATAATTAAGATGAACATAGTCAGACTTTTAAGTTTATTGATAATTTTTATTTAGACACTTGAATGTATGATAATTTACTCCTATAGATATTTTCGTCTCAAATTTTTAAAAACACTCAATTGGCAGTAGCTTTTCTATTGTTGCATTAATAATGCGAGTAATTTATTAATTTGGAGGGTTTAATTAGTAATGGATGGGTAGTGAATTGATTTATAAATTATACTAATAAGTTAAATTAAAACAAATAGCTGAGCGCCACGTATTTAAAAAAATATTTAAATAGTTTAAATATATAACCGTTAAATAAGTGGTCAATTTTGGACCAAAAGGTAGATGACAAGGGTATTTTGGACCCAATAGGTGGGTGGGAAGGGTATTTTGGAGCCAATAGGTGGATGGAGGGTAATTTTGTACCATTTCCAATACTTTGAGGGTATTTTAGATCATTTTCCGTAGTTTATATATAGAGAAAAGACATAGAGTGACATCTGAAGTTGTTCCGAAATTTAAAAAAGACACCTAAATTATGCAAGCGTCTTATTACCCCCTAAACAATTCTGAACAATATTATTACATCATTTATTGTCCACCAGCATGGAGAGTTTATGCACTCTCTTAAAGAGCGTGAACAAACAAAAAAAAACGAATATAATTTATTTTATCAAGTATTTTGTTATAAAATGCATTTTCTTGTTTTTCTTATTATTTTAACATTTTTTCCTTATAATTTTTTCTTTTTCTTTCTTCCTTCTTCTTCAAAGATTCATTTTCATCTTCATTGAAGCTCCTCACTTTAGATGTCACTTTTTCTCACGATTTCATCTCCTCTTTTTACTAGTATTAGTTTACTCTCTTTAATTTAAAACTATATGTAAACATCACATTAGATTTCAAGATGATTAGTAGGCATTATTTAGCTTTTTAACCAAATTTCAATTAAACTTTTACAAATTTCGTAGAATTATGATTCTTTGAAAATTATCATTTCTAGTTTTGAAGTTATATGAAAATGAGATAAATTAATGAGATGATTAGGAAGTAATAGTTTTTGTTTAATCCGATTTCAATTAAGTTCTTTCAATTTTTGGGAAATTAATTTATTCTCTTAAATTATGATTTCTAATTTTGGATTTATATGAAAATGAGTAGTTGATGATACTTCAAAATTTTAAATATTTTTAGAAATAATTAATTTTGTTATCAATAATTTAATAAAGTATAAATAATAGTATGAATAGAATTTGACCAGAGAAGAAGAAGAAAAGAAAAAATGGGAGTAAGGTTCAATTTGATATGGGGGTGGGAGATGAAGGAAAAGAAAATGGAGAGGGGTGGAAGATGAAATGAAATCTAAAATAAATTAAAATTAAAATTCAAAAAGTAAGATAGAAAGAGAGAGAAAAAATAAAGGAAAAACTTAAAATGAAATAAAAATACATTTTCAATTAAATTAACATGTGTCATGTATTGATTGGTTTGTGAACACACTTGCTTCTTAAAATTTGGGGCTGATCAAAAAATGATATAATAATTGTAACAACTTGTTTAGTCGGTTTGAGCAGTAGAATTATTGTTGATAAACACTTACTGGGTCGACGGACCACGCGACAGACCGTCATGGTCATGACGGCCCGTGATGGACTCCGTCGTCCCATACTTGCGCAATTCCTTCTGCTGCTCTCTTCATTACCCTCGACGGCAAGTATGACGAACCGTCATAGGCACGACGGTCCGTCGAGGGTCTTCGTTCCAAAACACTTCAATTCTTGGAATCGGGCTACTGGGAATGACTCTCTGAACTTCACGACGGACCTGCAGCACGGACCGTCGTAGATACGACGGACCGTCACAAACTGCGTAACCCCGACTTGGTCAGACTTCCGCTAAAATTTTAAATGGGTGTTTTTGACTATTCATAATTATAATTATGAAATTAGTGGGGTAATT
>NC_028646.1:6634813-6642692 GCF_001406875.1 Solanum pennellii | reverse complement strand
TTGCTTGCTACCTGTTAAGTATTGTAGTTGATTTTATACTATTGTTTAATATATATTGATTTCTATTTTGAGTTGGCCGATGATACCTACTCAGTACGTGTTCCTTGTACTGACCCCTACTTGTATTTTCTTCTTTGATATTTTGTGGAGTGCAGCAAGTGTACCATCGACTTCGACTCGCCCTCAACTCTAGCCAGTCTCCAGCACATCAGACTTCAGGGTGAGCTATCATTCCTAGCTCGGGCTGGATTCTCTCCTTCACGTCTTGATGTCTTTGAAGTTCGGACATGGACCATCTTTTTACTTATTTTAGCTTCTTAAATACTCTTAGACTTGGTAATTTGAGGATAGATTTTCTTGATGTGATGACTTCCAGATTTTGGGGATAATAAGTATTAAACTTTAGAAGTTTATTTAATTGATTACGTTAATAAGTTTTGGATCTTCCGCATTATTTTTACTATTCATAATTGATATACTGGTAAATGTTGGGGTTTAGATTTGTTTGTTCGCTCACCTAGTAAGATAAGTGTGGGTGCCACTCGCGGCTCGTTTTGGGTCGTGACAATAATACTGATTCATAATTGTTTAGTGGGGTAAAAGGACAGTTACAAAGTTAAAGTGTCTTTTTAAAAATTTGAGACAACTTCAATAATTACTTTATGTCTTTTCTCTTATATATATTTATTTATTTATATTATTTATAGGAGATTATTATTTCATTTTATGCATTGAGTTATTATAGTAGATTAAATGCGAAAATTTAGTACCTGTTATTGGGGCTGTGCATCGGCCGGTTCGGTTCGGTTTTGAAGTTTATCGGGTTGGCTTATTGGTTATCGGTTTGTAGAGATGCTAAACCGTTAAAGAACCATTAAGATATTGGCTTATCAGTTATTGGTTTATCGGTTTTTTATCAGTATCGGTTCGGTTATCGGTTTAACCGTTAAGATTTGACACAAAAGAAAAAACATTGAAAATCACTTAGAAACAAGGTGACAAACCAAATAAACCATGCATTTTAGTTCACAAGTTACATCTTGATAAAAAAACAAACAATTTTACATTGTAGAATAATCAAGTGTTTGAGACAACCAAAAATAATAGTAGGAAACTAAACTCCTAGTCGAGGACTTTATATACAAAATGGTATAAATATAATTATTTAATTTACTATCGGGTTATCGGTTAACCCATTAAGAAAAAACTTTAAACGGTTAAGAACCAATAACCCGATAACAAAAAAAAATCAAAATCGTTATCAAAACACTAAACCAATAACCCAATACTATAAACCAATAACTTTTTTATCGGTTCGCCTTATCGGTTTCGGTTCGGTTTTGAACAGCCCTACTTGTTATTATAGGTCATGTTGATAAGATGAAGTAAAAATGATTTATTCTATCCTTATCTCATAAATTTATACTAAATCAACTTTGAATAAGGTTTAATTATTATATAACCTTTTCAATATTATAAACTATTGAAAACATATATATATATATATATATATATGTTTTCAATAATTTATAATATCGAAAAGGTTATATAATTAAACCTTATTTAAAGTTGATTAAAGCCTCTTTATGTCAATCATTCTTGCTAGCTTAATTTCTAGGCAAAGAACATTTAACACATGTCTTGGAATGTTAGGGTACCCAATGGAAAATTTAGTGTTTAGTGACATAGTCAGAAGTTTCGCTAAAAATATTTAAAATATACTATATTATTTTTAATTTTTAGACGAGAAGTGTTCAAACATTAGATATCTAGTTTGAAATTCACACGTTCAACTTCTAAGTTATATAAATTTTAAATTTTGAATTCATCGATGTGTTAGTATTTTAATTAACAAATTTGTTCTGTAGTGAAAGAAGTTTCACAGAAGCATGTCAAATGAGATCAATATTCCTCTTGGTGAAACCCTATAACTAGCCAAAATTATATCAAAGACAAATATATCATTCATAACTTGGTTATATATATTCTTTTTAAAATTAATCAAAAGAGGATTCAGTATAAATTGGTTATGTTAAAGTTGTTTAATAGTTGTCTTTCGAGTTCATTTTGAGACCGAGAATCTGAGCACAATCATATAGACACATGAACAATAAAGATTAACATGAATTTAAAATTCACATTCTATGAATTTCAGTTTAGATATATTTTGACTATGAAGGTCCAAAATTTATATTTATTTAGTAAATTTTTTTTACTCCTTTTTAGAAAAATTAACATCCACACACATTTAAGAGGATAAATATCAAGTTGTAATCATACTCTTTAAAAATAAACTACTTATAGCATTTTATTATCATCTTATAACAAATCAATTAATAATATATTAATTAAAAAATATATATTTAAAAATAAACTATTTATGGCATATTATTATCAAGTTATAACATATTAACTAATAATATATTAATAAAAAAAATTATTTTATTATTTAACTAATAATTATTATGTTTAAATAATCAGTTTCATTTATTCACTTACCTTTTATCAACAAAACTTTTTAAATTATTAATGATTAATCAATTACCTTTTAAAGTTTTTAATATAAATAATAAATTATTAAATATTAATCAATTACCTTTTAATGTTTTTAATATAAATAATAAATTATAATTTATTAAATATTAATTAAACTTAATATTATATAGTTACCTTTTAAAAAACAAAATCTAAAATTAGGGATTTGATTTTAATTAATTTCATATTATATGGTTACCCAATAACTACTCACCCCATATGAACCAATACTCTTTTATCTTCCCCCAAAATACTCAACCTCTCCCCTATTTACATGCTTCTCTTTCTACCATATTAATTTTGCACGCCTTTTTTCACATTTCTCTCTCTATTAATCAATTAAAAGGCAGCACATGTTTCTCTCTCTATTAATTAATTGAAGATAGAAACTCTTTCAAGCTTAAACTTATTTTCCAAAATCAGATTAAGCTTAAAATCCTTATTCAACTTCATCTCTATCAATTTTCCACAAAATTAGGTTTTTTTATTTTTCGATCATCTAATTCGCAATATTGCATGATTTTCGGAAAAATCGTGTTGTATAGATCATCAAACAGGTTTATTTCTTTTAAGTTTTTATTTTTTCTTTGATTCTTTTGTCAAATTATTTAATTTATATATGTTGTTGATTGATTTTAGGAGAAATTTACGTTGTATAGATAATGAGGTTTCTTCAAGTTTTATATTTGTTTATGTCAAATTCTTTAATATTTATTTGTCTATAAATTTTTAGGATCTGGGTTGTTGAATACTATGTATAAACCAAATACCCTAAGGAGATTCACAAGAGGTACAAACTATACCGGTAACTTCATGGTTGATATACCATCTTCTGATGTGTGTATAACTCAAATTCAATCGCAAATCTCAGGCTATACAGCTGCGATAGAATTAGAGAAGAAGTCGAAATGATGAACTAGTAAGGTCTAGTCCTTCTAAATGGAAAGTAGTGTCAACGGTGAAAGCAATCAGAAAAAAATGTTACAAGAGGAGGAAAGTAAAAAATTCTTTCTCGGACATGATTGGAGAACCGGTTGTTAATGAAGAACAAGACGAAGTGAGTGAAGAATCACATAGTTCTATCAATTTCTTCTTCTTCTTCTCTTCTTGGTGTGTGAAACCAAGAAATGATTTTAACTTGTCACAAAAATCTAGCAGTAGAGATCTTGTAACACTCATGTCTGCATGTTGTATAAAATATATTTAACTATACATATCATAATATATTAACTGTTGTATTTAATGGTAGTATGCTTAAATGAATATTTGCACTTTATTAAATGTGTATGATTTTTGTATAAATTTGATTGCAATATGCAAAAATATATGAACATCGTATGAAAAATGTATAAAGATTGTATAAATTATGAATGTCATATTGAACTTTGATATATGTAACAGAAACAAATGGTATATATATGAACATTGTATGAATATTGTATGAACATTATATGAATACTATTTAAACATTTTATGAATGACAGTATAGTTCAATGTATATTTACAATGTATAAACATTGTATGAATTATGAATGTCATATTGAACTTTGACATATGTAACAGAAACAAATGATATATATATATATGACAATTTTTTACGAAACCAAACTTTATAAATATCAATGATAACAACTGCACTCAATAAAACAAAACGTGTTTCTAACATTCAAAACAACACAATAACAAATGTAACATTACGAAATCATTGTTTTTGCACAGGATAATTTGAACATGTCTTTCTATTGTGTCCAACTTGACAGCATCTACTGCAAGTCATTTTTGTCCTTTTGAATTTCACGTCAGCAAACCCCTTCCATCTTTCAAGTTTTGGTATACCCGCTGTACAAAATTAATACAAAATATATATTCTAATTTAATTAGAAACATATACTGTAATTTTGAAAAAAATAAATGGACTTTCATACACAAATGATACATGTTTCGTATAATCTTCATACACTATTAAAAAAAATTAAAACTTCAACGTTACACAAACTTATAATCAGTTCATATAATTCATACACACTTCATACACAGTTAATATATTATTCATTGTTCTATACAATACTCAAATTAAACAAACACAATACATTTTCAATACAAAATTAATATAAAAACATATATTATAATTTAAATAGAAACATATGTTGTACGCCAAAATTTATCAGGTTACTAAAAAAAAGTGAAATATGCAACTAAGAAAATATTCTTGAATTTTTAGAAAAAATGACTTTTACGTTGAAAGCAATCTGAAAATAATCGTGAAATTTTGGAAAGAAGACTACTTGTAACGTTGATCCAAATATGTTTGAAAATGACAATCCGAAAGTATTCTGAAAATTCAAAAATATTTGTTATTATCTGGTTGAATTTTTCTAAGGAATTAATTAAAAAAAATATTATTTTAACTAACTAAAGATATTTAAGGAAATGATGATAATTTGAAAATGTTTAATATCCCTAAAAATGTGTTAATCATATATTTAACTTTAATTAAACTCTCTAAAAAGTGCAACTATTATATTAAAAAACGTGCTACCTACATTAAATGTAGCAATTAATAAAGAAACAAAAGTAATGCTAATAATTTATCTACCTTTAATTTAACTCAATAAAAAGTTAAACTCTTCAAATTCTCAGGCATGCAACATTGAATAAATGCAGTAATTATGACTGACAAAAGTAACTTAATTTATATTGTCATAAATTCTTAATCATTAAAATTAATTACTCATTATCACTTTATCTACTTAATTTTTAATAACAATTCTTTTTAATAAATTATAGTTACAATATAATTACTAATAAAATGCTATAGAGTAAGATATTAAATGTTATAAAATAAAATTGAAAGTCTAATGCCATAACTTAATAATAATAATACATAAAATGCTATATACAAAATTTACTCTTCTTTTTAATACATATATAAGGTTCAATTCAAATACACCTAATTCGAATAAATCTATATCATATATTGTTCTTGTGATTGACCCGAATTGTTTGAGATTAAACTATAGTTGTATTTTAGCATGGTGAGCACATCCACTCACCCAATGACTTTTGATGTGGAGTCAATTTTTTTGGACCCAAATATCACATTGTCTCCTCTCTTTTTTTATGGCTTAGATTAGCCCCACCTATTTTATATTTCACATGGCTGACTATAATTTTCTTTTTCTTTACATTACTGAGTGTGAATTTGCCTTCTAGGTTGCCTAAGTTTCAAATACACTACAACATGTTTAATAGAACTTCTTTTTGTACCAAGAAAGAATTACATTTGTACAACTTAGTAAGAGAATTATACCCCACCACAAGAAAACAAGAATAGAGTAATTGAGTGGGAACCAAGATTTTAACTAGGAGGAAAAATTGTGGCTATATACATTCAAGGGATCATTTAATATATACATTCAAGGGATTATTTAATAGTCGATTAGAATTATGCAAATATTAGTTAGACACAAATTAGATACATTTTAGGGATTGTTTGATATGTGATTAGAATTGTGCAGATATTAGTCAGACACATAACATACATTTTAGGGATCGTTTGATGGTTGATGATTAGAATTATGTTAGGCACATAGTACATTTTTCGAGATCGTTTGATAGCTTATTAGAATTACGCAGATATTGGTTATGCACATATTGATTATGTTACGCAAGTATTAGTAATATAATCAATATTTTTTAACACTTGATAGCATGTTAGTTACTATGTCTTTTTATCATGTTGCTAAATAACACTTATTATGGAGATTATATGTAGATATGAGAGTTACAAAGTTGCACATTAGGTTAGAAGATTAGTTGATACGTGAACGTTTTTTTCATTTTTCCATGGGATAGATTTGATTGTCGTACTTGGACCTTCCTTCTAATTACTAGTGGTAACTATTATCGTAGTTTAATTTCTTATTTTTCGGGCACCACATGCGTTTTTTGTGCTTCAGTTATTTTCATATTTTTCATTCCTCTATATATGATACTGCTCTTCATTTCATATTATTTCGTTGTTGTTATTGTGTTCTTAATTTTGTATCTCTTTTTTCAAACTGTCTGAATATGTTTTATTTTAAGTCGAGGGTCTATTGAAAACATCGACTCTCTATTTTGTAAAGATAGGGTAAAATTTGCATACATTCTACCCTTTGATTTCCATACCACATTTGTGAAACTACTCTAAATATGTTAATATTATTATTATATATATACACCGTCAATGTATAAAACTTTTATCTAATCCCTTCAATAATTACTTGACATCAATGTCAATCTTAATAATGAGATTACCTTGATAAAGCAAATAATTGAAATCTGTAATTCAAGATAATTACTTCATTCGTCCGGTATTGTGTGTCATGATTTCTATTTCTAGAGTCAAACTATAAAAAATTTGATTAACATTTTAAGATGTATTTTTTGATCATATTAATATGTAAAAAATTGTAATTTACAGTAATTTTCATATAATTTTAGAATATCTAATTTTTTTTGTTTAAAATATTGAATTAATATGATCTAATTTACCTTTGAAAATTAGTCAAATTACTTTCGATAAGCGTAACATGACAAACAATTCCGGACGGAGAAAGTATAATCTTAATTTAAGCATGCGTGCACATGGAGACAAAAAAGACTTAAAAGAGATGTGGACGTAATTATTTTTGGCTAAATTTAATTTGTAATATAGCATGATGATTATTGATTAATTAGCCTCATAGTTGCAATCGTGTATCCTTGAATATATAAATTTTTTGTCTTAATATTAATGATTTTGTCATCTTTTTTATTACTATCAACAGGGATTTGTACAGTAATTAGCAAGACAAAAAGTGATTATAGATGTTCCTAACATAGCCTAAATTGGAGAAAGGGCTATAAATTAAATTAATTAGAGCTAGACATAATTAGCAAGGATTTTTCTATTTCTATACTACTAATTTATGCATAATTAGGTCACCTTTTTTAAAAAAAAAATTAGACAGCTATACTAATAGAATAAATATTAGGAGTAATATTAAAGTTATATTACATGTTGACTATTTTGCACTATGAGTGTGTTTGGTATGAAGGAAAACATTTTTTGAAAAATGTTTTCTAATTTTTTCATGTTTGGTTGGGATAAAAATTTTGGAAAATGGTTTTCAAATCAATTCATTTTCCTCAAAATTAAGGAAAATAACTTCCCTTAAAAAATTAAGAAAAAAACATTTTCCAAAACTCTTCTCCAATTTCAAATTACATTTTTTTTGAAAAAAACATTAATTTTAAAAAAAACATTTTTCATTTCAAAATTATATTTTTTCACTCGATCCCTGACCCCACCTCCCACCGG
>NC_028646.1:6633599-6634467 GCF_001406875.1 Solanum pennellii | reverse complement strand
CCCACCACTCCAAAAAAATAATAATTTTGATTTTAAAAAATATTTTCAATTTCATAAATTATTTTTTACTCTAGTAAAAATAAAAGATGTCTCTCAAAAACATTTTTCATTCATAAATCAAACACTAAATATCATTTTCGGAAAATATTTTCTACTCACCAACCAAACATGAGAAAATAAGTCCAAAATCTACTTGTTTTCTTGGAAAACATTTTCCATGAAAAATATTTTCCTCCATACCAAACACACCCTATATGTCTACTACATCATGATAATGTTTGTCAAATTAATTAAATTTTAAAACTCATTAGTAAGTTTTTGGAGTGACGATAATGATAATATAAGCTCAATAAAATGTGGAAAACGTGCCATTAACAAATTCAAAATTTAGACTTCGTAGAGTCTGAAATAATTATGTATAAATCTATAAATAATAATTATTTTTAAATACACATATATATAATTTTACACCTAAACTTCACTAGATTTTGCGAAACTCCTGAATCTGTTATTGAGTCGATTAGTGGTATTGTAACGACCTGTTTAGTCGTTTTGAGCAGCAGATTTATTTCTGGAAAAACTGGCTAAGATTACGGACATCACGACGGACCGTCATAGGCACGACGGCCCGTCACAGATGTCTCGTTTCAGCATACTTAGAAATTCTGAAATTGGGTACTGAAAATCGACTCTCTGTAATCGGTGACGGACCTGCAGGACGTGCCGTCACATCCACGACGAGCCGTTGTAAGCTCCCGTTGCAAAACACTTCAACTCTTGAGAAATTGGTACGGGAAACGAGTCTCTGACCGTCAGGACGGAGGTGCAGGACGGACCGTCACAGGTGTGACGGGCCGTCACAGTCCAC
>NC_028646.1:6622405-6626770 GCF_001406875.1 Solanum pennellii | reverse complement strand
ACCCCCTACTTTTATGTTTTCTTCTTTGTTATTTGTGGAATGCAGCGAACGTTCTGTCAACTTCAACTCAACAGTAGATCTAGCCAGTCTTCACTACCTTCGGAAATTCAGGGTGAGCTAACGCGTCTAGCTTGGACTGGGTCTTCTTCTTCAAGTCTTGGTGCCTTGAACTTCCGGCATGGACTAGCTTTTTAGTTATTTTTGTTCTTAGACATTCTTAGTTTAGTAATTTGAGATAGATGTTCTTGTGATGATGACTTCCAGATTTTGGGGAATTGATAGATGCTGATTTGTTTTATTTAATGAGTTTAAGTCTTCCGCATTATTTTCTGTTAATATATGTTAAAATGATAAGGGTTAGATTGGTTGGTTCGCTCACATAGGAGGGAAATTGTGGGTGCCAGTCGCGGCCCCGGTTTTGGGTCGTGACAGGTATTTTATTTCATGATCATCACGTTTAAAATTTTAAATTATTCTATATAAAACACTTATATTATCAAACTCAATTCTTTATTTAAGGATCAGTTAATGTGTGAATTTATTTTTTTGATAATAAATATCAATGAAATACAAACTTATCATCTTCATATATTTTGTGTATTGTGTTAAATTATGTGATATTTTCATTTTTTAAAAGAGTCCAAAATCCAAGTTGGAGTTGTGGATAATGAAGGAACCAAAAGAATCTAAGGGACCCAAGTATATCTTCATGGTACATTGTTGTTTGATTTTGCTAGATTTTTACCATTTTTGGCTATTTGACAAATAATTTTCTCTTTTTTGGAGAGTGGCCACAAAATCCATTCAAAATTTTGGAAGTTTGTCCTTAATTCAAATATACTAAACCTTTTTTTTTAAAATTTACTATAGTACAACTTAATTTTCTTTTCTAAAATAAAGGTGTGGTATACGTGAGATACGTCGTTAAATCAACTCATAAAAATATATTTTCTCTAATTTGTTTAAGTTTGAGTGATTTAATAGTTCATTGATTTATTAAGATATAATATATAGATTATAGATATTTTAACTTGGTTTCAAAGAAATACACTCCAATTTTGAAGATGTATATCTAGACACCTCAACTCGTCTCCTTTGTGTCAGTCAAACATACTAACTTATAAAAACGGTTATCTAAACGCCTCCGATATATGTTTATATGAATTGTAGTGTCGGATATCCACAAGACATTGTTAGAACGAGTTGAGATATCTAAATGTGCATTCTTAAAATTGAAGTGATAGTTATGAGGTAAAACTAAATTAAAATGTTTGTCTATATATTATGTTGATTTATAAACTTTGATTTTTTTGACTCACTCAATTGAATTAAACTTAAAGTTATGGTAGACTAATTCGAACTAAAGTTATAGCCCAATTTATTAATTGTTTGAGTCTCTTGATTTGCTTAAATTCAACTCGTTAATTTTGGTTATCTCAATCTGCATGTTCTTAAATTACGTCTATAAATTTAATTGTATCATCGAGAGGTGTTAACCATCTGAACAACTCCCTTTTAGTTGTTAGGATGATTGGGGGTCATGTCCTAACATCCCTGTTTATTTTAGAGGCTTCATAGACATATATTATTAGTTTTCTTTAGTCTTTCCTTTCACTTGTAATCGACTAAGACTTGGGTTGTCATTTTGGCTAATTATTACTTTTAAGTTATTTCTTGAGTAATATATTGTGTTTAAGTCTTCCGCTAATTATTACTTTTAAGTTATTTCTTGAGTAATATATTGTGTTTAAGTCTTCCGCTGAGTAAGTAAGTTAGGTCAAGGGTCCGCTCGAGGCCAGCAATGGTCTTCGGGTGCCAGTCTCGCCCAGGGTGTAGGCTCGAGGCATGACAGTTTTATGGTATGAATTTTGATAGATTGTTTGAAATGATATTGGTATGAATAAGTAATAACTAGTGTCTATAAATTTGAGTGATAAGAATGAAGTTGTGGATGAAATTTGTATTTAGTTTGGTATGACATTTGAATATAAATACAATATTTATTATTCCTTTGTATAATGTACAATAAATTATTATTTTTCATGACATTTGTTTTATGGTATGAATTATGATAGACTGTTTGAAATGATATTTGTATGAATAAGTAATGATGACTGTGTATACATTTGTGTGACAAAAATAAAGTTATGGATGAAATTTGTATTATCATGATATGGAAAGTGAATATAAATACAAAATATTTATTATTCCTTTGTCTAATGATAACAGGTTAGCAAGGAGGTTGCTAATCATTTCACGTCTTGAATTTATGAGGATAACAGTTCAAACATAGGTTCATAAGCATAACAAAGAGGCTGCAAAAAACTAGATCAGAGCTAACAAAAAAATGTGATCTTAAGCTCCAAACAAATGATAGTTTATTTGTTTAAACAATGCAATTTTATATTTTATTTTCTTTTAGAATCATGTTTTATTTTGATTGGTACAATGTTTTCATTATTTTTCAATAATATTTATTGACACTGCATATCAAATATATATATAATTGATATCAAATGCATTTCAACTAAGTGTTTGATACATTGTTCATGTTTTATACAAGATTCATTCGGTAATCATACCAATTGCATAATATTGGAAATAAAATTCAAGCAACTTCATATAAAAGGTATTGTTCATATTAGTGAAAATATATAAGGTAATTATGGTATGCATTTGGTATCTATTTGGTATGCAACCTAATATCGATTGATATTATTTAATGTAAGTTAGCATGAATATTAATTTGGTATATGTGTCTTACTCTAAACCAAAATAAAATAAGATGTAATTGATGTTGGTGCAAAATTTAATTATCGTTATTTTAAATTGTTAGATTCGTTTCTTATACTATTTATACAGATTGTATATCAACTTCATACATCTTTAAAATGCTTAGTCCACGTTTGTTAAGACAATATAATTTACAAATAGTATTAAGTTGGTATTCATAAGGTGTCCAACTTGAATAAATATAAAACAAGATGTAATAGAGGTTGTTACAAAGCACACTGATCGTTATTTTACATTGACATAATCATTTCTTCAAGATATTTATACAGGTTGGACACCAACTTCATTCAGTTTTTAATTTTGTGTTAGAATATGAAGTAAAAAAATCAATCATGTATAAATTTTTGGATGCCAAAAATGTACAGTTTACATACCAATTATTAGACAGAGTTTGTAATGACCCGTACATTATTTTTGAGAATCTTGAACTATACGTTTAAATTGAGTTAATTAATTGATGGGTAATTGTAGATAATGGACTGAATCAATAGTTAATGGGCTAAAGTGATAAATTATTTAAAATTCAATACTATTTGACCCTTATATACTAAATAAGTAGTAGGGTTTATTATTTATATATATATCAAAATAAATAAAGATAATAAGAATGGGGGAAAATTACCTGAGCTGGGTTGCGTCGGAGGCGAGGGCATCGAATACAGGTAAGAATTGTTAGCAATTTTTCATCGCCATGTGCAAATCTTGAATTTTGTAATATAAAATTTTGGTTAGACATTAATGGAACACTATTTAATATAATATTGTTGAATTTACAATGGAATATAATTGTTCTTTGGATTTTGTGATATAACAATTGTTTCCAAATCATTGGGTAATCATGTTGCCAATGATTGATGTAGGGGCAATATATTTTAAACCAAAGAGTGAAGAAGATTATTAACTTACTGTTTGTGTTTATTTTTTTTTTCTTCTTTTTTTTTAAATGTCTTAAAATCATCAAATTATTATATTGGGTAGATGATTTGATTATTGATAATTTAATTAATAAAGGATATGTAATGATTGATAGAATTGGAGATACAATGAAGACGGATGGATCTTTAGGTTCGGAGGTGGTGTTCTATCCGTGGGTGATTGGTAACTTGACTTAATTTTATTATTATTATCACACTTTGAGTTAAGTTTTAACATATTGAGATAGGTAATTAAATATTATATCTATTATATCATATACATACCATTTGAATTATGATATTGGACAAGAGTTGGAACTTAACTTTAAGCTTGAAACTTAGAAACTTGATCATAGATTTGGGTGATATTTTGGGTCTAGGCTAAACCTATAATAATAGGGATGTTGTAAGCTTTGAAATCTTATAGTAAATATGTACTTGAATAGATTGCATTGATTTGGAAGCTCAACGAAAAGAGAAGGCTCAAGTTCTAGAGTCATTGTTCGACTATTTGAGGCAAGTGGATTTCTAAACTCTTGTTAAGTGTATGAAATGCGTGTATTTCCTTGTGGTATATGCTTGGGAGTAATGAGATTGTTGATGGGTTGACTTGTCCCCATTGATTAATTATAATGATGAAAAAATGGGAATAACAAAA
>NC_028646.1:6616099-6621087 GCF_001406875.1 Solanum pennellii | reverse complement strand
TAATTTGTCTAAGTGTTTTTTTTTGAGTTACGTGTTATGTAAACTGTGAGCTCTTAGGTTGGGCTGATGTTTATGCAGGTTGTAGTTGTGGAGGTTCGGTTGGGGGTGGTAGGAGTACCCGTATTTCATCCCCTTAGCTTGTGTTTAGGGATTTACTTGCTGAGTACCGTGTGGTTTTGGTACTCACCCCTTGCTTCTACAAATTTTTGTAGGTTACTAGCCCGGACTCTTGATATTTCTCTTCTCCTTGTCTGAGGTTTCTTGGAGATTTGAGAGGTAGCTGTTTGTCGCCTCAGCGTACTTTCTTTCTCCTTAGTTATGACCTTGTTCTATTCTAGAAACAAGTTCATTTGAGACTAACGTTTCTTTTGAATCAATTGTAATACTTTAGAGGCTTGTACACGTGATAACCTGATTTTGGGGGTGTTTTGAATTGATTATGAAATTTCCGCATTTTATTGTAATGGTTGAATTTTAGGCTGACTTGTCTTGGTGGGATAAGACGAGTGCCATCACGCCCATTTTTGGGTCGTGACAGAGTTAGTTCACGAACTCTAAATTGGTATTCGTTTTGCTTCAGTTAATAAGACATTGTAAGATCATGAACTCTAAATATTGAATCCAATTGATATGTAGTTTGTATATAAATGTTATCCCGAAATATTATACTCAATGTGTAATTTATCTTTAGAATAATGTATCCAATTGATATGCAGTCAATATATAACTAGTATCCTGAAATTATAATAGTCAATCATGTATTTATATATAGTTGGTAACTGACTGGAGAAAAACAGTGAATATTATCATCAAAGCTTAAAACTGCATCAAAACAAAAATATCGTCCAAAAATTAAAAAATAAAACTTGTAATTCTAAAAAAACTAAGGTGCAATCAACTATCTCAAATTTGATCACCGCGCTCATGGTGTTGGGTAATTGCTGGTATCCGGAGTAATGTTCTGTTGCTATGCGAGGTCTACCAAATTTGCTAGCAACAATTCTAATTACTTTCGCTCTCACTAATTGTGTCATCATTGTTCTTGCTTCTTCATTTTGCTACAACAATTTGATGACAAGACATATACATATAGATGTATAAATTATAGCAGTTTCATGTCAACATTATATAAACTTTATGCCAAAATAATATGCACAAAGAGATAATTTGAAAAAAATTAAGTGCTACTAACCAGTGTACCATTTCATCAACTTCATTAAAATTCTAAAATTTATACAAATGTTAGAAAATTCACACCAAATTTATATCAACTTTATTCCAATGTATATAGATATTGATACAAGAAATCATGTAAATATCATGCCAACATATACCCATTCAGATGATTGGATATCAATTTAAAAAATATGATGAAATATATAATACAAATTTCATATAAGTTTTATTGAAATTGTTGCACTTCGTTCGAAAAATAATAAAATATGACAACAAAATAGAACAATTGAGAAAATAATTTAAATAAATTTTTTACCCACACAATCTTCTTGCCCATTTTTTACTTTGGAATTTTCAAATTATTGTCCATTGTTGCTCTTTTTTGGAGGATTTTGATGACTGAGCCACATCCACAATTGTTGATTTTTTTTATTTCCTTTCTCGCTTACAAAATCTAAGCCAGTTTCATGTCGATATTATTCATATTTCTTACAAGTTTCATACCAACAATATGCATAATATAATATTGTTAACAATAAAAATACTAATTTGTTATCAATGTAACTCATATTAAAAACTCCATTATTGATGTATTCAACAAATAAACATGTGTACATACCACACTCATTAAAATAAAATTGAAAGAAAAATAATTTTAAAAAATAAAATGAGTTAATTTTTCTAATGAAATCACTAAAAGATAAAAAAAAACATGACTCTTGTTTGAGGCACATTTATATGCTTGACTTAAATTGGAGAATGTATTTCAATAGTAGAAGTCGCTTCTACTAATCGAGGGATCTTTCGAGGAGTATGCTAAGATTTTTCGATATGTTTTGTCTAAAATCTTAAAATCTTGATTCTTAGAATTGTGAATCCGTCCTTTCTTTTGATTGTATGATGAAAATTTTCTCCTAATCATTATTTAGATGCTGAAAACGATTTCAATGGAATGTGATTGAAACAGAGGAAAAATGAATTGATAATGTGGATAATTGTAGAAAAATAGGAATAATAATTAATGTAAATCCCTATAATTGTGTAAGAGATAATTATGGTGTATTTTTATTTAAATAATTTAATAATAATATATAATTATAAAAGAATTACCTATTTAATTAATGTAAAAAGGGAACAATAATCAATATAAATTCCTATAATTGTGTATGAGATAATTATGGCGTATTCTTTATTTAAATAATTAAATAATAATATAAAATTATAAAAAGACTAATTATTTAATAAAGTATAATTTGTTTATTCATAAATAAATAATGATTAAACTGTTATAAGTAAGAATTTTTTAAAATTAGATTAAACCCATAGTATTGTCTCTTAAATATGTATATGTGATGATTTTTCCATTGTCATTTTATGTTTTTATTTGTTAAAATTAATCTACAGGTTTCAACAATTTGATTCCCAGAAAATAACCATTTCAGGATTAATTAAATATTTTGACCATCTCTCTTTATTTAAGTATGCATATTTTTCTTAAATTAATTAGCCAAATATGTTAATTATAGGAAAATCGCGTGTTAGTGGATATTTCGGGTGTTTTTAAACCTTTCCTGAAATGCTAATATGAATCTCGATATTTTTATTAGATTTACTGTTTTAATCTTTTGAAAAAAAATAGTTTTCTGAATTTCACTTTAAAAATTCAGCAGCGACTCTAAACACCCGTCGTTTTCTCTTTTTAAATAAAACAGTATTCAAAGAACATTTTTGCCCTTAAGCGTAAAACTTCAAATGGTAAAGTATTTTCACTGCTAATTTTCTCTCTATCGTTTTAATTTGGGCAACTTTCGCATATATCAAACACAAAATTCATATTTGTATGCTATAACAAAGTTTGCATAATTGCGCTTCATAGTAAACATATATATATGTATAATTCGTCATATCTATACAATTGAAGCAAATCTTATAAAACGAGAAAGAGAGAAAGGCAAAAGAGATTTGGGCAGAGAAATATTTGTATTGTATAAAACGAATATTCAATTTGAATTTGTATAAAATGACAAAGAGAGAAAGACAAAAGAAACGTGGGCAGCGAATATACAATAGAATCGAATTGTATAAAACGAGAAAGAGAGAAATTATATACAATTTGAATTTGTATAAAACGATAAAGAGAGAAAGGCAAAAGAAACTGGGCAGGGGAGTACTTTTATTATATAATTATAAGTGTATAGGACTAAAATACATGTATTTTCATTTGTATATACAGTATTCTCTCGCTTTATACAAACAGAAACACAATTTATACATTTTAATTCTGTTTGTATAAGCGATAGAGGCGAGGGTGGTGAGCGAGACTAGGGAGAGTGGAGAGCGAGATCTAGGAGAGGGGAGAGAAGGGAACGAAAATATATGTATTTATACAATTTCCTCTTGCTTTATACAAACACAAATGCATTTTATACATTTGTGTATGTATAAAAAGCGAGAGAAGCGAGTGAAACTGCCACCAAACGAGAGTGACGAGCGAGATTCCACCAAGGAGAGTGACAAAAATAACTATAGTTTGCTATAGGATACAATTAAATCAAAGTATATTTTTAGTATTTAATTTGAATTAATAGTTTGCTATTATATACAATATTCCCTTTTAGTTTTATCCGCGCCCTTTAGAGACATGTGTGCAACATGACACTATCCTTTCTAATATTCGATTTTGTACTAAAAGGAATCATTTTGTATATCTTATTGTCGATGATGATATTTCATTATTTATAGGAAAAATTATAAAAATCTCTCCCTTAAGTTTACTTATTGCTCTTATTCCCTATTAGTTTTAAAAATATCTAAAATCTCTTATTTTTAAGTCAAATGAGGCGGATACAAAAATGTGACCAAAAAAAATGAGGCGAATACAAAAATGTGAATAAAAATGAGGCAAATACAAAAATGTGATAAAAATGAGACGGATACAAAAATGTAAAAATGATGCCGTAGATACAAGAATGTGATAAAAAATGAGACGGATACAAAAATATAACAAAATATGAGGTGGATACAAAATTGTGACAAAAAATATATAATATATCCGGCACCTTTTTATTGTATCAGCCTTATGTATCCGTGTTTTTATATATTTTTGAGAAATTTTGGTCATTAAAAACTTATAAGGGACAAATAATCATTTAGCCCTAAAAGTATGTTATTTACGTCATTTGCCCTTATTTATACTGTTGAAACACAATATTCAATGATTTCATTAATAATTCAACTTGTTCAAAGATTGCAAAACAAATAAAATTCTTCTTGTGATTCTTAGAATCTTTTAAAATTATGTATGTTTGGACCACATATGAAAAACATATACTGTATGGCACGTTGTTTGGATAAAAATCCTTACCTCTAGATATGATCTTTAGGTCAAATTGTCAAAGATTATAAGTTGAATGGCATATTATAATATTATATTATATAGTTTTCTTAAAAAAGTAATAATAATAATAATGATATATTCAAAGCTAAATCTTTGCTCGGGACCTCACTGAATATATTGGGGACTATTACACTTAACTAACATTACACAATTATAGAACTTAATAAAAACATAACATTTTTTGTGTCTCAATCAACTTGTTATAATTTATAATTCTTCTAACTAGATATCATGAAAATCTTTTATTTAATAGTTGAGTCAAAATTATTTTAAAGAAAATAAGAAAATTTGATACATGAGAATTGAATTTGTGACTTAAATCAAATTCTGAACTCTTTTGGTCATTTCTATAGATTTTCCTCTCATATAGAGAAAATTCTATAATTTATACCTAACCAAAAAGAATATATATATA
>NC_028646.1:6613942-6615967 GCF_001406875.1 Solanum pennellii | reverse complement strand
GTATAAATTAGGGAAATGACATACTGTAAATGATAAATTACATTTTATCCCTATAATATCAATATTTACCAAAAATCCCTTATTTTTAAGAATTCCGGATACTTTATAAAACAGAAATGATACTTAAATATAAATGACTGAATTTATTTTTTATGTAACTGTTATAGCTAAAATCAAGGGTAACTGATTTCCCTTCAATTTATTTATGTTAATCTTGTAACTAATTGACCGTGTTAATTGCTTCATAAATTACAACATTAAAAAATCATTTAATTTAATGATTTTCCTTCCCTTTATTAATGTTAATTTTGAAACCAAATAACCGTGAAAACTGCTTCCAAATTACTACATTCAATTTTATTCAATTTAAAATTTTTAAAATAGTCTTTCAAAATCAGAAAAAAAAAACAAACACTATTCTGCTTTAAAAAAACTCTGAAAGACCAATTCTGATTTTTCAAATATGAATATTTCGATCTTGTTGCGACATTCTGGAATATGGGAAAGTGATGTTATATACGACCGATACAAAAGTGATGGAATAGTGGTTGGTGAAAATATTTCGTTCATGAATCTTATTTCAACAATTGCGGCTGAGTTGGGTATTGACGATTCGAAAAAAATATAGATATTAGATATGTTGTTGAATGAAATACATCTCCATTGTGTATTCGAAATGATATGGGTGTAAAATTGTATGTAGAAATTAAGAAACATGAGGCTGGGTTCGGAACTTATCCTTTATGATACTTCAGATAAAGGTGTTGAAGAGATAACAAATTTCGATGCAACAACAGGTGCCATCATGTGTGTTGGAATAATGTATCAACCATCTGAAAAGATACTTTATTGAAGAATATGAATAATAAAGTATCAATCAATGTATTAAGTATCAGATTTTTTATTACCTTCATTAAATCTTTTGTTTGTTTAACCTCCACTGCAGTTTCAGCAGCATCATCAACAGTAGCAAAATTCATATGCTTTGATGAAACAGTCGGATGATCAAAGTTATTCTATTAATATGCGTTGTGCAGTCAGTGATACTTAAAAAATAAAGTAATCAATTTCATAAATTAAAGTATATACCAACTACATGATTTAGATCATCATTTATATTTTATAACTAAACAATTAGTTAATCAATGATACACAATTGTCATATAAAAAAGATGTATTAGAGTATCAAGCATACAAAAAATACTTTATTAAACTGATGGAATAAAATATCAACCATCTGAAAAGATACTTAATTGCAAAAAAGAAAAATAAAGTATCAAAAAATGTATTAAGTATCAGATTTTTATTACCTTCGTTACATCTTCTGTTTGTTTTTCAACCTCCACTGCAGTTTCAGCAGCATCAACAACAGTAGCAAAATTCATATGCTTTTGTGAAACAGTCGGATGATCAGAGTTATTCTATTAATATGTGTTGTGCAGTCAGTGATACTTAAAAAATAAAATAATCAATTTCATAAATTAAAGTATATACCAACTACATGATTTAGATCATCATTTATATTTTATAACTAAACAATTAGTTAATCAATGATTCACAATTGTCATATAAAAAATGATGTATTAGAGTATCAAGCATACAAAAAATACTTTATTAAACTGATGGAATAAAATATCAATCATCTGAAAAGATACTTAATTGCACAAAAGAAAAATAAAGTATCAATAAATGTATTAAGTATCAGATTTTTATTACCTTCGTTACATCTTCGTCATAAAGAACCCAGATATACATAGAATTTGATTATGAAAATCAACAATAAAAATTTTTGAACAACAATCACAAAAAATATAAAAAAAAAGGGAAAAAATTAAAAAATAACAATATGGATGATGATATACCATCACTAAAAATACAAAAAAAACGAGAAAAAATTGAAAAATCGTAATAAGGATGATGATATACCTGATTTAGGACTCAAATTCAGAAGAGTATTGATAATAATCCTTAGAATAATTCGAATTTCAAATTTGATTCACAAATTTTAATTGAAATTAGTGGGAA
>NC_028646.1:6609003-6613185 GCF_001406875.1 Solanum pennellii | reverse complement strand
ACACATATTAAAGTTGAATTAAAAATGTATCATACAAAGATCTATAGAGTAAATTAAACTTGTATTAATAATGAATTAAACAAGTAATCCAATAGTAATAAATAAATCAAAACATTGCAAAATAAATTAAATTGTTTTAAAATTGTATTACACAATATTAAAGTTGAATTAGAAGAGAATTTAGAATGGATAAAAAACGTAAACTAACAAAAGACAAGATAATGATCTATAAGTTGAATTAAACTCATATTATCCATGAATAAAACTTATATCATATGCATCTTATAGATTATCTTTGCTTTTTTCACTACGACAATTAATTAATTAGACAAGTAATCTAATTGTAACAAATGAAGAAACATAATAAATTGTCAAATGAATTAAACTTGAATTAAAAAAATGTTACACACATATCAAAATTGAATGAAAAACAAATTAAACATGAATGATAAATGTAGCAAATGAAAGAGCATTATGTGATTTGTAAATTGAATAAAATTTGAATCAATAATGAATTAAAGACGTAATTCAATCATAACAAATCAACCAATAAAATGCAAAAAACGAATTAACTTGTATTAAAAGTCCATACACAAATATTGAATTAAAGTTGAATTGAACATGATAAAAATTGTATTTAATGAAACACAAGACAATGATCTATAGAGTGAATTAAACTGATATCAATAATGAATTAAACAAGTAATTTAATAATAACAAATAATAAACTACAAAATGAATTAAATTTGCATTAAAAGTGTATTACATAATATTAAAGTTGAATTAGAAGAGAAAAATAATAATAAATGAAAAGTGTAACTAACGAAAGACAAGACAATAATCTAAACTTAACCAAAATCAATTATAAACTTAACCAAACCCTCTTAAAATTGGATATAAACTACAAACGACATTTCACTTATTTGTAGCAACAACCTATCCAAACTAATCACAAGTTCGTAAAATTGAATCTTTATAATAACAATCAATGATGAACTATTGTTTCTATAATTTTAAAATTTTGAAATTCTTATTTGAGACATCATATTGTACAATTTTCTGTTTTTTCTATTCCTTTTCTTGTCATGTTTTTGAATAAAAATAGTGAAATAAGGAAAAAAACTAATTTAAAAATAGTTATTTAAATGATTTTAAAAAAAAAAGAAAAAAAAGGAGGAAGAAAGATTGACACAGAAAGAAAAGAAAAGAGAAAGAGAAAAAGGGCAGAGAAAGAGCGAAAGTAAGATTAACTATACAATTTTTTAATTCTTAAAAAATGTTATATTTATTAGAAATATTATATTGACATAAATAGTAAATATTTTTTTAATATGGTACATTTATGTGATTTACCCTTTTTTTTTAGTGTAATGACGACAAAAGGAATTTAAAATTGTTTTATGAATGTATGTTTATCCAATATTAATCCGGCATCCGTCTCTACTTGCATCAATTTAATTCATTACGCGCCTTAATAGTAATATTTGACATTCACAGCATTCATACTTATATATAATAATAAAGTTTTAAGTCTTTTAATATGTCTCACATTTTTTCTGTCTTATTTGTGTATCATTAATTTTCAGGACCAATATTCCATATGATCACATGGTGTGTATATATATACACGCACCAATACCAAACACAAATACGATAAAATTAACTGAATTTAATATTTTCGACACAAATATATAGTTATAAAAATATGAAGGAGCCACAAAAATTTAACAAAATAATCTGATTCGGAACACATAACTTTTAAATATACGTACGATCTTATCAAAAAGTGAAAATTTTAAATATTAAACTTGTTAAATTTAAATTCTCAATCCACTGCCTTAATTGATGCTTGACTAGCTTGTTTTATCAAAAGACTCTTGACTTGTAAAAACAAGAAACCATATTCAAATAGTTAGGATCTCATTTGGATTCACTTGTTGTTGTTTTTTATTTTATTTTGGCAAATCTTTATCCTAGTGGTAGATAGACACAATTCGAAGTGTGAAATTATAAAATTATTTAAAGCAAGGAGAACTACAAGTCTACAACCTCATTAACATATAGTGAATTATTGGTTTCCATCTATGTTGATATAGAATTTAAATTTTATCTATTCAATTTTTAAAGTTTTTAAGACGGTATAACGTGATTCATATCAATTTTTTTATTTTAATTAGTGAGATTATATCCATATTACGTGTTAAAAATATCTAATTCAGATAAACTAAATTCCGCAACGTTAGCTAATTTCGCGTCTGAGTCCACTACAAATGGATATTAAATCACCATCTAAAATTATTATTTTCCCACTAAAATATTTAGGGATATTCTAATCTCATAGATAATTTCTTATTATTTTAGTGAGAATCTATTTTCCTACATGCACTATAATAACCTAATTTGATGGAAATAAGTGGAAAAAATTATATTTTGTAGCACAATTTTTTAATTTCTAATAATAAATTTAAACATGATTGTAATTTAATATTTTCTCATAACTTTTTTTTGGTTTTCCTAAAAGGAATCTTTAGATGATGTTATGTAATGGTACTGTGAAAATAAATCTAGAACATGCATGCACATGGAATTGAAATATTCAGAAGGAAAATTTTAAGAAGAAAGTCTATGATAACAGGTACCTAGTACTCTCTAACTCCTATTTTCCACGTGGTTATTAATTAGCAAAATATTTGTTATTTTATTTGGAATGATAAGATTAGACTTAGTATCCCTTTAATTTTTGTAAAAATCACACCAAACTTCGTAGTGTTAAAGAGCTACATTCTATTCTATTCTTTTTCAAATTATAAAATCTCTTAAAAGTTAAGAATTTTGTATATATCACTCAACATTTCATACATCGCATCATATTACCTTTGTTGATACAAGATACATCTGTTCTGATAAATCGCTCAACATTCCGATATATTATGTTTCGATACAATATCTTTGTTGATATTAGACACACACGTCTCGATATATCACGTCACAAATACATCGTATATCGATACATCACGTAAAAATAATGCATCTGATAATAGGATAGAGAGTGAGGAAAATCAAGATTTTTGTAAAAATTTTTTTAAAAAAAATATGATAAAATAAATTGTATATTTAAATAATTTTTCCTCAATTTTATTTATTCTTACCGTTAAATTTAGTTTTTTTGTTTACTATTAACAAAAGATCGCTAAATAATTGTCTACTGACTATTGGTCAATTTTATTTATTTATTCAAAAAAAAAGGGAAGTAAAAGATAGGATCAATTGAAAGTGATGGAATCTACATTGAAATTGACAAGAATATTGGTGGTAATTATAATTGCATGGAATTGACTTTTCATACTTCATATGTTACATCAAATACCTACAAATAAGATCTTACATTGAAGAAAAGAAGATCTTAATATGAATAAGGAAAATCAGATTGATGTTTCCTTCAACTTCCCAATACATTTCCCTTCTAGTGTGTCAACTTATTATTTGAAGATTGTTTAAATTTCCAAATCTTATTATTTTGTTATCCAATTAAATCAAAGATACTTGAAGATTTCATAAGATAGTGAGTGTAATTTCGGAAATTACTTTACATATGTGCGCACCTAGGTCTAGGGTGTATTTGGTGGGAAGGAAACAATGCTTTCATGAAAAAAATTTGATAAAAGGCCCAAAATAGTCCCTCGTTTTGCGTTAAGACTCAAAGTCATCTTTAAATTTTCACATAAAGTATTAATAGTCCCTCATGTCTGCAATATTGATGCATTGGTTCTCCTTTCACAATTTTGTCTATATTTTAACATTTATTTTATTCATAATTTATGTATGTAATGTTTAATCGTTATTTTTATGTTTAGTAGAAATAATAACTCCACATGAGAGATTGTGAGAAGAAAAACACCTTGTTTTGTTTATTAAAAATCGTATTACAGGTAATATCGAGAGGTTCATCACGATGATTTCACAATACAAAATTTTCTTTTCTTGCAATGCCATATGTTTAAATGTTCTTAGTTTAGTTGCAGTAATATTTATACTGAACAGAACAATGTGTTCTTCTTCTCACCTTCTCTCACATAGAGTAATTATTATTTCTACTAAATATATAAAAAGACGTCAGGACATTCTTTACATAAAATTATAAAATTATGAACAAAATTAATATTAAGAGACGGGCAAAAGTTT
>NC_028646.1:6599628-6608901 GCF_001406875.1 Solanum pennellii | reverse complement strand
ACAAAAGTGCACCAATATTGAAAACAAAAGGGAGTATTAGTGCTCCATGTGAAAACTCAAGGATGACGTTGAGTCTTACCCCAAAAATGAGGGACTATTGAAATAAGTAGATTTTTTTTTACATTGAAATTTTCAATGAAAATGTCGAGTTGTTAGTCTTATAGATATTTTAATTGAACCGGAGGAAAAAATGTGTGGAGTGGCTATTAGCAATATTCTATAGTAGAAAGCTTTTTAACTTTTACCATGCGTTTTTTAATAAACTGATTCATTTAAAATGGTCTAGGAAAATCATGTTTTGTAGCACAACTTTTTTCATTAATTCCTGATGAAAGAAGTTCCTATCAGGAATTATTAATAATTTCGTATATAATTTAGATAATGTTGTAAAACTAAAGCAATATAAGATAAGAAATATCAAAGATAAACCAATAGAAATAGGGAGACGAAAAATGAGAGCATTTCTTATTTTTCAAAGTATTCATCAAATCTTCAAGTGTATACAATATGAACCCTTATGCCTCTATTTATAGTGTAACATAGAGGCATACAAAAGTTTAGTCATAAACATGACATTAATATGAATATAATTGGGAGGTTATGAAAGTGAAAGGTTACAAGAACAATGGTTATAAAGGTGGAGGTTATGGAGGTTACGATCATCTTCATAATGAGGAAAATAGTGGAGATAATGGGTGAGTAACTTCTTGGTGTAGTGGACATCCATACTATAATATTTTATAACACTCCCCTTGGATGTTCATTGATAATATGCCTCATTAAAACCTTACTAGGAAAAAACCCTGTAGGAAAAAATCCTAGTGAAGGAAAAAGAGTACACATATCTTTTAATACGCTTGAATGTTGCCTCGTTAAAAACCTTATCAGAAAAACTCATTTAGGACAAAATCATGGTTAAGGAAAAGAGTACAACGCATATTATTCTACCCCTGATAAAAACTTTACTTAATATCTTGGAGACGATGCATTCCAATCTTATATCACAACTTCTCAAATATTGATGTTGGTAATCCTTAGTGAATAAGTTTATAAGATTACCACTGGAACGAGCCTTTGAACGTCTATCTCACCATTTTGTTGAAGATCATGTGCGAAAAAGACTTTTGGTGAAATATGTTGTGTCTGATCTCCTTTGATCGTATCCTCCATTCAAGTGAGCTATATATTATTTTCGTATATGGTGGATAGAATATTCTTCGTCAAAGTTAAATCACATATTTTCTTAATATGATAGATTAGATTCCAACCAAACACCCTTGACTTACTTCATTGATCAATATGATTTGAAAGAAGTGGTTACAAATGTTTGTTGAATGTCAATATATTGTTCTGTCTCCATATGTAAGCAAATAGATTATTTGCGATTGAGCTTTAAGTAGATCAAATAAATAATTTGCATATACATAATCAAATCAATTCTGACTCATGAGAGATTGATCAATTTCATTGAAGCTCGTCTTTTCTTCTCAAAGAAAGTCATACATCTTCTAGCATTTGTATAACCAACAATCTGTAAGTGCACCAATTGCACTAATACATAACCTTTTAAATCATTTTCATGAGTTTGAAAAGATCATTTCTTTGTGTTAATTAATCTCAAAATCATTGAGTACTTAATGGAATAGCTTTAAGACCTTTTACTCCTTCAAGAATTTTCATATAACCTTCATTGTCTAGTTAGACGTAATAATCATTCATTATGCATATTCAAGTATTTCATCTATTGCCAGACTGAAACAAGTCTCGTTGCATTCACCATTAGAGAACATATCTCCATTTAATAATGTCAAGACTTATGCGAAAATTCTTTATGCACCGAGGCACGAACCGTACTTTATACCTTACGGTTATACTTTCTCACAATGATTCATTTGTACCCTCACTAACATATATTTTGATCTATGAACTATATGTTCAAAAAGCATCACTTTTCTAAGTGAAACAAAATGTATACTTGAATAGTGTCAATCATTTATCTGTCCACACTATATGACATATTCAAATTTAAGATTCTCATAACCATTTATAGCACTGAGTGCTACATCATATCAAATATACCGTCGACGGCCATTGTGACATCGATTCCAATACGACATAACTTATCGAGATCTCTTAATTTTTTCATTATTTTCAGGTAACTGAACCTTTGTCAAGGTTTTATGAAATGTTATGTCATAGTGTTCTTCAAAGCACTTGCCTCATTAGCAATGACCATTTTGATAATTTGTTCCTCTCCTTTATCAAGGAGTTTTACATTTTGAATCGATTGGTCTATCACGCTTCAGGCGTACCATAGACTCTGTCCTTCAAGGACTATTTATTGGAGCATTTGCATCTAAATTAAAATATTGGGTCAGCAAATACATCTGGCAAATTACTTGCAACATTTTGAAAATGAATTATCTTTTGAACTTCAAGTTCACATTTTCCTATCGAGGATCTAGATAATTCACCCTACACATAATTATCAGTTGCTACACATATCTCCCCCTAATGTTACGAAATCTAACATTCACCCTCAACCTCATTTGGGGATCCATCTTGGTGCGTGGAGCAATAAAATCATATGTGCGCATATCAATTTTTAGATGAAAATTATTTGGTTCCTGACCCTTAACCAATTATGTTGGGAGAACCTTGTTAGCTTGATACATACATGTTAAATAAACTTATCTCATGCAATATTTTATTTGAGAGATTTGTTCTCATAATCAATGGTCTAGCTATAATTAGAGGCATAAATTTTTCACTAAACCAACCAGCATTATTAACATGACTTTAAAGTTTGGAACTATGCTCTTAATTTAGTAATTCGAGCAAATAACCTTAAAAAAAACAATTTGTAAGTTGATAGAAATGGATATGTGACCATACCATAGATGCATCTATTAAATCATAATAGCAAACGGTCAACATGACAGGTGAGCGGGCCCATATTCACCTTTTTATATGTTACAAATAATTTTAGGGAATATGATCCCAACCTTAGCTGGTACAATGATCATTTTATCAAGAGAACAAGCTACAAAAGAGAATTCTTAAAGAATCGTTTATTTCTTCAACATATAGCCACGTGAATTTTTAATTTCTTTTGCATCACATTTGAATCGAAATGGCCAAATTATTATGCCAACTTATATTTATTTAAGTAAACTTCTAGTTTACTTTTGCATGTAATTCCATCATTATGCCCGTATTTGTATACAACAAACAACGGAAAAAAATTGGATAATCTTATACGTAAATATCTATTATCTACTTTGATTTTAGAATTTGAAGATATTAAATCTTCCCATAATTTATAGTCTCAATATAATATTTGTTTTTCATTCTTCTGAAACATAAAAAAGTTTCTTTTGAGACTTATTACAACCCCAATATTATGAAGAATTTCATCCCTCCAAACAGTAACAATTAGCTCTTAAGGAACTATCAATTTATTTTGTGTACTACCACAATTTTTACAATGTCATTCTTATGGTGACCATCTCCTTCAAGGAGAAAATTTTTATTCTTGTCACGATTAAAATTATTACATTTAAGACTTATTTCTTGATAACTAATGACAAATTTGTGTTGCCACACAATAACATTTACATTGATCATGGCCACAACCTTTACAGAAAAAATTTATTCTTTCTTTTGTCCTCCAATAGTTCATTTTAAAATATACCACGATATTTGTGTAGTGCACAAAATATATATATGACCAAAATGACTATTTATGTTTAAAAATAATTCTTTCAATCTCTCAAACCTCCCGTAGAGGTGAGATGTGACATTCATCCAACAATACATGAGAATGTTCTTATCCATACGAACACAAGTCACATTTTCTTCAAGAAATGGACCATAACCATTTGTACATGTTTCATGAGTTTTTATTAGAAACTCATTGTCATGTTTTGACATTATGTAACTCACCTCAAAATCACTTTAAGAGGTCAAATGTACTAAATGTACAATCACTTTGTATTCATTTATTTGGATGGAGGATTTACAGAACTTTTAAATTAGGTTGCACCAAAAACAATGTGCCCAACTTTCTCATACCACTTTGATGGATATAAGTTACCTTTAACAATTACCTTCACATTTGAAGGACCATCTTAAGTACAATGTGTCCAATAACCTTTTATACAATTTTAATGGACAAAATTGCCTTCACATTTGAAGGAACATCTTAAGAATCCATAATGTTCTTCCTTTTAATTACCACAATGATGATCATTAACATTTTACCATACTCATATTTATACATTCAATCACTAGTCATTTTTTTAGACATATTAATACACTGGTACCACATTCACATAAGAGAATGGAGCAAATTAATTGGGTAAATTTCATGACTTTCAGTCAAAAGTATAAAACTTTATGTCAGTCATCATCGTATTATCACTATAATGTATTAGGACTTTAACACAATGTCTTACCCATATAAAGACACCTTTGGTCATAAATCAATGGGACTTGAACCCAACTTCTTATTATCATTGTGCACCAAGACTTCTACTCGATGTCTTACCCACTTGATGCGGTGAAACCTGAATTCACCGTCTTACCCTCAACCAATGCCTTAATAAATCAAATGAATTACCAAAAAAATAATTATCGAAAATCATAAATATAATCTAAACTTGACTTGATATACAAGAAAAATGAACAAAATCAATTAAATAAAACAACATGTTAGAATCATATAAAAGTCCCAAGTTAAAATAAATTCAAACATTTTAATAGTCCCTCTCAACATTGTTATAAAGATTATTATAATTTACTAACCATTTTAGAATAACTACAAAACAAGCTTTGTTAGTACAAATAATATGTTAATAACTCAACAAGTAAAATAATCGTGCTAATAACGTGTTGTAAAACTAAAGCAAAATAAGACAAGAAATATAAAAGATAAAGCAATAGAAATAGGGAGACAAAAGATGAGAGCATTTCTTATTCTTCAAAGTATTCATCAAATCTTCAAGTGTATACAATATGAAGTGAAAGGTTACAAGAATAATAATTATAAAGGTGTAGGTTATGGAGGTTATGATCATCTTCATAATGAGAAAAATAGTGAAGATAATGGGTGAGTAACTTCTTGGTGTAATGGACATTACACTATAATATTTTATAACAGATAAATACTATAAACATAAAAATAAATTTTGTTGGATAATGAGGTGAACATAATCAATATACTACATCAGTTTAAAAAAGAATAACCTAGTGTGACTTGGAACAGAGTTTTAGAAAAGAAAAAAGATTTTTTTAATCTTGTGGTTCTAAATTAAATTTATATCAAATGTACCAAAATGTCCTTTAATCTTGTGATCTTAAACATGTCATGTGGAAAATTAAAGTTAAAGTGTTGTCAAAAAAGGAAATCAATCATTTTTTTAAACAAACTAAAAAAAGTCATTCTTTTTTAAACAGAGAGAATATTAAATATCACTTATAGAACTTGAGAAATTACCTTCCAAAAAAAAATTGATCAATTATAAAAAAATATTTTACTTTCGTATCGAACACAAATATCATTAATATAGTAACTATATCGTTCTTATATGTGAAACAAATACCAACTAAACTCAAGACCTATATATAATGTAATCACTATCAGTACTAATGATAATAAATGCTAGATGCTAGATGTTTGGTAATATTTCACACAAGTAATAATGTTTTTTTTTAAGTATAATGTTTAAACTAAATATATTCAAACAAAACAAAACAACAATAACAACAACAACATTAACAATAATAATAATAATAATAATAATAATAATTTATATCGATTGGTTCAATGGACATACATGACATGTTTATGTTAATTCAATAAATATATGATATATATTTTCATATACAACTTTTATCACAAATAATAATTAATCAATACACATTCTTAATTTAATGTATAACATAACCATGGTAAATTAGTATAGTTTAGTGTATAACATCAAGTGAGGTAGACACCCTTTATCCAAGAGGGGTAAAAACATATATATTTCATATTTACATCAAGTCAATAAATACATAACATGTGCTTGTATATAAGTTTTAACAATTAATCAGTCATAATTTGTTAACATCAATCACATGCATTAATCTCACCTCATTAACTTAATCACTTTCCCATAGTGAATTTACATAATTTGATGTAATGGAAACATTGAATAGAAGAATAATAACAATAGAAAAATACCCCATTCCTCCACATTTATAACATTTACCAAATTCCTTCATATTTCGATCTAATCCTATTCATGATTGTATCTGCAAAATTTATACTCATAACTAAAAAAGCTTGAGAACTTGTTAAGGAAGACAACAACGACTGATAAAGGATGAAAAATCAAATACGTTTTTGAATCTCCTTTAAGCGAGAAACTCCAAATAACTACATAGTATTGATCAATATTATTTTGACAGATAGATCAATTAAAAATCTTGTTTACCGAATAATTAAAAAATCTTGATGAATCATATAATGACAATACTATGAACAACATGAAAGAGGCTTTATCCATCATATGAGAAAGTTGTGACGTTTTTTGGAACATAAAGGCAAAATAGCAATAATCACAAAAATCTTTTATTGTCCTTTCATATCTTACACACAATTTTCTACCCCCACCCCACCCTACCCCCATGTGTAATATTATTTTTTCCAAGATCTTCCAAATCTTGTACTGCCACTATATCAATTTTTTTTTTTCAATTTTGCATGCAAATATTATTATTATTATCATCTCCCCTTCTATATATACCCTCATATGAATCACTTTTCTCTCCACCAAAAATCACCTACTTCTAATCATTTTCTTTTTTCTTCCTTCTATTATGGCTAAGTTTTTTATATCCTATGGTTATAATCTTATTACTTTCTTTATTATTAGTCATTTAATGTCCATTTTAGGAAATTTAAATCCATGGAATCCTTCAATTCCTTTTGAAATTCTTTCACTTAATATTTCATCAAAACTTAGTATAAATTCTCATGCTATTAAAGAATCTTCCAAAGATTTTGGAAAGATTATTCAAGAAATATTACCAGCTGCTGTTCTTTATCCTTCTTGTGTTAATGACATAATTGACCTCATTCAATTTTCTTATGGCCTTTCTATCCCTTTTCATGTTGCAGCCAAAGGTCATGGACATTCCATTAGGGGACAAGCCATGGCAAAAAATGGGGTAATTGTGGAAATGAATTCTTTAAATAATAATAATAATAATGAAAATTGTGGTGTTAGGATTTCTTGGGATTCGAATTTAGGGTTTTACGCGGATGTTGGAGGTGAACAATTATGGATTGATGTTCTTACTAGTACCCTAGAATATGGCTTAGCACCTGTTTCATGGACAGATTATTTGTACCTTACCGTTGGTGGTACTCTCTCTAATGCTGGAATTAGTGGTCAAAATTTCCTACATGGTCCTCAAATAAGTAATGTTCATGAGATGGATGTTATTACAGGTAAAATTTTACGTAGCACGGATACATTATATTATTTCCCTCTATACTAATTAATATATACGACTACTTACAGCTTAGTGATATTAGTAAAAATCTCGATTCTTACTCACTCTTTCAATATAATAAAAAATTATATTGATATGCCATATATTCATAAAGGTCACTTAGAGATAAAAAGGTCTTCCTATTATTATTATTGTTATTATTTTATTGGGTATTTTCATGTAAAGTATTTAAGTACAAAATAAAAAAGATGGGGAGATGGTCACTATCAATATTTAGTTTAGGTAAGAAATATATCGTGTTTGGGGCCTAACTAATATAAGATTCTTTTAGAAAAAAAATTATTACTTTTTTTCTTTTAATATGTAAAAGTGTGTGTCTAGTATCTACTTCATAGGTTGTAATTGTCTCTTTTTCCACCTGTAAGATCTTGTAGGTAAGATTTTTCACCTTATACTAAAATAAATATATCACAAAAATCTAAAATTCTTTTTTTTTTAATCATAGAAAAATTTATCTATACTTAATTAATTGCAGGTGGCTTTATATACATATTTGGTAATTTACTAGTGCATGCATGACCAAAAACATACTTTATATATTAATTTCCTTAACTCACATAATTAATTTGGGGAATAATAATAATAATAATAATAATTATATATTTTTAGGTGATGCATGCTAATATATGATAATACAATTAATTTACTATTTTTTAAATTTAATTATTATTATTTTTGTAGTTGTTGACTCATGTTTGGTTGCAGGTAAAGGGGAACTAGTGACTTGCTCCAAAGATATGAATTCAGAATTGTTTTTTGGAGTTTTAGGAGGTTTGGGACAGTTTGGAATAATAACCAGAGCAAGAATTGTCTTGGATAAAGCCCCAACAAGAGTAAGTATGATTGTATTTGACTGAACACGAAATTTATGGAGGAGAAAAAAAGACTTTTAGAATCGATGAATCCTAGTCACCATCATTATATATAATGTTTACTTATATGTTTTTCTGGATACCATTTACATATATATATACTGCTTTTGAACAATCTTTTCTGAACAACTGAGAGATCCATTCGAGGAACTAACCTAGTTGGTACTGAGCCTCTAAATAAACACATTTATCTGAGTTAAATTGTTTCTAAATATTAAAATATGTTATTTTTCTCAAATACATATTAAAAAATAAAGAATGTTAATAAAACAAAATAGATAAATATTAGTTTGAAGATTTTTACTTCTATTTCTTACATATGCAAATATATGATTTATGATTTTGTTTTTCTTGTAGGTGAAATGGGTGAGAATGTTGTATGATGATTTCTCAAAATTCACAAAAGATCAAGAACATCTTATTTCAATTCATCATAATGGATTGGATTATGTTGAGGGCTCTCTAATGATGGAACAAAGCTCTCTAAATAATTGGAGATCCTCATTTTTTTCACCTTCCAATCAAACCAAAATTGCTTCATTATTATCCAAAAATAGAATTACGTATTGCTTGGAAATAGTGAAGTATTATGATGACCAAAATGTTAATACTATTGATGAGGTATGTGCGATCTCAGTTCAGTTTACGTGATTTATTTTTTCTTAATCAGCTGAAAAATCAATGATATTTTTAATTAAATAATTCTTAAATGTATTCAGTCAAAGCGCACCATGTAACTTATAAGTAGTGTGCATTGATTTTTGATGATGTCAATATATTTTAACATGTTATTTCATTAAGAAGGTTTAGTATCTAATATATATATATATATATATAT
>NC_028646.1:6580816-6598611 GCF_001406875.1 Solanum pennellii | reverse complement strand
CACACCCCCCCCCCAACCCACCCCACACCCCCTTAGATAAGTAATATATAGTTATAATATAAGACTATCTCCGTTTATTTTTAATTGTTATAATTTTCTTTTTAGATCAAAATGATAATAATTTTGATTAATATTTTTTCATCATATTGCTATGCGAAAAAATTGAAATTTATAGTATTTTCCGTATAGTTTTTGAATATTTAAATTTTTTGTTGAAAAAATCGAATTAATGTAATCTAATTTAACTTTTAAAAATTAGTCAAAATGACTTTCGAAAAGAGTAACATGACAATTAAAAGTGAATAGTGAGAGCACTCCTTTTGCCTCAATTTATGTGATGTTTGATATGAATTTTAATATAGAGTTTAAGAAAACAAATGTTGAACTTCTGAAACATTAATCTAAATTTAATCATAGATATTTATATGATTATAGCTTATCTGATTAACGATAAAATGAACATTTTAAAGTTAAATTGTTATTAAATATATAAATACGTGGATCATTCTTTTTGGAAGAAAAAAAAGTGTATTGCATATATTGAATACGAGGGAGTGGAAGAGTTTAATATATATATATTGGGGGAATCTTATAAAAGTTACTCCTAGTTTAGTAAAATTCAGTAACTTTATCCTAACTCTAATTCAGTCATTTATTTGTTATATTTTTAATCTTATATATGAACAGTTATATGTAGATATTCTTTGAGCGATTTAATATTATAAAAATTAATTATTTGATTTTTTTATTTTTAAAAATGTAGATGGGATGATAGGATGTCAGCCATGATACCAGAAGAGGAAACATTTTATTGTGTGGGATTTTTACATTCTTCAAGTGGATATAACGAATGCAAATTTTTGGATGATCAAAATGAAGAAATATTAGATTATTGTGATAAAGTTGGCCTCAACATAAAGCAATATCTTCCACATTACAAGACAAAAGAGGAATGGATCAAACATTTTGGTAAAAAATGGAATATTTTTCAACAAAGAAAAGAACTCTTTGATCCCAAGATGATTCTATCACCGGGACAAAGAATTTTTAATTAGCTTCTTTTCACCAATAAATGGTAGAATATAAGCATGGGGTAAGAGATGACATATATCTCGTAAAATCAGTTAAATAGGTAAAAATTGACTCAAACATCAGAGTCATTAAAAACAAGCATGGGTAGAAGGAGGGAGGGGTGTACTTAGTTGTATTGAGCTACTAAGTCTAAAAATAGTCAAGTTCTTAATAGTTTGAGCTGATGTATTTTTATTTTATTTTTGGTGTTTTGAAAGATAAACTAGATGATGTAAAGCTTTTTAGCTACCATAATTATACTATGTCTCAAGTTTTTTTGATAAATTTGATATAATTAATAGGTAAAATAATAATCATATGATATATCACCTCCTAGTTATTATAAGTTATTCAAATGTTAGGAAATGAATAATACTTAATGCTAAAAATAAAATAGGTATAAAATGATAAATCATTTTTTAACTTTGTAGATTCAACAAGTAAGTATATTGAACATTTATTTATATTATAATTCACTTGTTCAAGCAATGACTTCATTAGCATTAACTTTCTTCGTATCAATTTTTTTTTACTTTGATTGATATGGAGTAAGATAACTATTATATTGTCTTACCTTTTTGGTTGGATTAATTAAATGTTTCAAATGGAATATTTTCTCTCTAAGTACATGTCCAACAGCCCCTCTCAAGTCTAGCGGCGGTGACATAAATTTAGTGAAAGTATAAATATACAATTATTATAATGAATATTTAATCTTTGTACATTACATAATATTTCAATGGAAAATGTGTATCGAGTTGTTTAATTTTCAGTTTTCTGCAAATAAAAGTTTAGAATTATGACAATTAGAATTTTCACACGAGGCAACTATGATGAAACTAATGCCTTAATTATCTTTTTCTTTTGGCCACTTTATGATTCTTCATTTTTTTTTATGGAAAAGTTCATGTGGCTTAAGTTTTAATTTCAGTTTGATTTATTACAAATTTGAGTCATGCAATCAATCAATATCAAATTATGCTATCACGTCATACATTTTTCAAGGATGTGATCCTTCTTCAAATTCTAGGTAATTGTGAAATGTTGAATACATCACGAGAAATAAAAATATAAACATATAAATAAGTCATTCGAAATGGGTTTTTTGAACTTTTTTGAATTTAAAATCACACTTTTTACACGTTTTTAAAATTAAAAATGCTTTAAAAATAGAACTGATTTTTTTAAACAAAAATAAACTGAAACTATAAAATAAATGTTGTTGCAGGGATTAGAACGAGGGCATGCAACTTAATATTCAGGGGTCTTACCATTGAGTCATCTATTTTTATTTATTATTAAAGGGATCCAAAATATATCCATCTACAAAAATACAGAAAATTTACCTTTCATATATAGTGTATTTTTTTATCTAGGGCGTTCGGCTAAATGCCCTGAACCCAACGTGGGTAAACCCCTAATTCGGACCATCCTTTTCGTATTATTCTATGTGGAACAAAAATATGAATAAGTTTCAAATACCAAATAATTATAAATGTGAGTTTAGATTGATGATTATGCCTGGAATATGGAGGGCAAAAAGTTGAAATGTATGAAAGGCAAAAAGGCTGCTGAAATCTAAATAAAGAATTTAACAAGTAGCCAAATCTTTGCCCTTTTAACCTTTGTGGCTGCTCGTCTTTGTCCTTATCCTCTCTTGACTTTTTACATTCTTAGATTCCTCCTTTTTAACCTAAAATATATTTTTAATGTCCAAAAAGAATGTACATGTTTAGAAGATGAAGATAAAAGATATGAAAATACTCAAATTGATGTGTGAATATATTAGGAAAAATGAAAATAGGAACAAAGTTTTACACAACTAGGTGGAACTTGGAAGTGGCCTCATAGCTAATAAGAGGAAGGAAGCAAAACTGAGATAGTTCGAACATGTGAAGAGAATGTGTGAAACGTTGACTATAACAAGTTTTATAAGAGATAGATGTAAGTCGAAAAAGAAAGTTAGACAAGATATAACATATCTCAACTTATTGCAGACATGATTCTGGATACGAAAGTATGTAGGTTGAAGATTCTGTAGTACATAGCCAAGTGTTGTCATACTTTTGAGTAGGATAAGTAGCATTTTTTAGTATTCACGACACATATTATTCTTCATTTTTTATTAAAACACGTTTCATTTACTTTGTTTATCTTTCTATTGTATTGTCGCTATTTTCCTTCTGATCCTTCTTTGATTACACAGTTCATCGAAAACAACCTTCCTATCCAATAAAAATAGAAGTAAGATCTAAATAACCCTACCCTTCTCACATCCCACTTGAGGGACCAATGAATATGTAAATGTTGTTTACATCCAAAAAGAATAACCTAGATTCAAGGTATGATTGTCAAATTTACTTCTAAATATTATTAATCCTTCAGCCCTTCACCTATTGACTCGGAATGCAAGCTACGTCGATCCATTTTCAACTTCTATTCGTTACGCTTAAAAGCTCCAACAAACCCTTATACAAAATAGTATGGAGAACATATAAGTATTCATTAACTTGTTCCAAAATACCAGTTACACCTAACAAACAAGTGTATTGTTACAAGTACCAGAACACATTACCATACATATGTTGAGTCCATCGCATATTGTGGTCAACTTTTGCTATTCATTTGCTACAAGTAATTGTTAAAAAGGAACAATAATTAGAGTTGAAAATAAAAGATTTGGTGGTTGGCAAATTGATAAGATTTGCAACCCTTTTTTGACTTTGCTATATTTACCTATGTCATTAGTGACATAGGCATGAATTTCTCCTTCTATAAATAAAGCATTCTTGCTCATTTGTAGAACACACCAAGTTAGAGAGAAAAACCATTTTGAGAGCAAAGTGAGGCATTCCATAGACTACAATCTGAACTTCCTCAGCAGAAAAGATTTACTTTGATTTGCGATAACAATACTTTTTGGGGAAAAATGATGGAAGCCAACACAAGTAGAACGATTACTTTGAATGGTGTTACTTATACCATTTGGAAGGGGAAAATGGAAGATATGCTTTATGTCAAGAATTTTTACAAACCAGTATTTACCACTGTGAAGCCTGATAATACAATAGATGAAAAGTGGAATCTGTTGCACGGACAGGTTTGTGGATTCATTAGGCAATGGGTCAACGTGAAGTGTTGAACCATAGTTCTGGGGAAACACATGCTCGAACCCTATTAGAGCATCTTGAAAGTTTGTATGCTCGGAAAACTGACAACAACAAAATGTTCTTAATAAAGCAGATGTTGAGTTTAAAGTGTCGTGATGGTTCTCCGATGACAAACCATCTGAACAATTTTCAGGGAATCATGACCAATTATCAACTATGGGCATCAAATTCGATGAAGAAATTCAAGGCTTGCTTCTACTTGGTTCACTACCAGACTCTTGAGAAACATTTAGAACTTCATTGTCAAATTCTGCTACGGATGGTGTGATCTCTATGGACCCGCCAAGAGTAGTGTATTGAACAAAGAGATGAGAAGAAAACTCAAGATTCTTCTTCGTCGGATGTCCTGATAACTGGCCCCAAGGGGAGAAACAAACTCGTGGTTCTCTGTGTAGAGAACAAAATAGTAGCAAATCCAGAGACAGACTTCAGGATATTGAGTGTTATCATTGTGGCATGAAAGGACACAAAAAAAAGTTTTGCAGGAAGTTGAAGAGGGAGAATAAAAACAAAGAGGAAACTAAAGAAAATGACAATGAAAATTGTCTAGACACCGTCATCACCGAAGATCTTGTTATTGTCCTTGATGCGGATATTATAAACATTTCTTGTAATGAGTCAAGCTGGGTTGTGGACACCCAATTTTGATCCTCCCCGATAATAATTAATTTCTGAACTTGTTAATTTTCAAACGATTTGGAATAATTAGCCCCATATAAAACTCAAACACTTTTCACAATTATGTGTATAATTGTGTCATTATATGAATATTCGAAAATCATCTCAAAATATTTTATTTTTTTGAATTAACTTAGTTTAAATTATGGTTTTAATTCTGAGTCTTTTAAGGTTAATTGAGTCTATTATTTTATTTCTTTGAAATTAAGAAGCTCGTTAATAAATTAATGTTAATTCATCTCATTTAGGTTCTAGCTGAATTTTTAAATTTAACTCAATTTGACTATTTTTTTTTGAAAAAAAAACTCCAAGATCTAACCCATTTAATGACCAGATGCTAGGCCCTCTTCTTTCAATTTGCCAAGCCAGCCCAACTCTTTCTCCTTTCCAGGAAACCCAACCCAATTATCCAAAGAAACTCTTTCCAAAACATTACCCACCAGCAGCCTAAATACTAATACGAACAACAATACCAAAAGACACCACGAAACAACTGCTATATGTTCTCTTCTTATCCAGAGACGAGAATTTCCAGCAAGTTCCAAACCCAGCTGGAATCGACCCAACTCCAGCAAATACCCAACCCGGCAGTCCACTTCAATCATCCTTACTCGAACAGGTGTCTCGATCTTGCGCCTCAACCATCCTTCATCAAAATGGACGGCTAACTTCATTTATGCCATTGAGGAATTTGTATAAGATGGTGCTAATTCCAGCAGCCTTATCCTGGAGAGAGAAGATTCAAATTTGAGTTTCAAAAAAAAAATACACTTGTTTCCCGCCTTTTTCAATTCAAATCTTCCCTCTATAAATACCCTACTGTCTTCATTGTTATGGGGGACTTTTTAAAAAAGAAAAAAAGTGAATTGATAAAGAGAAAAGTTGGAAAAAAGTTGAAATAAAATGGGGAAAAGGTTGGGAAATTTTTAGAGCAAAATATTGAGGGAGTTATCATTAGAGAAGAAATCACAGAAAAACTGCTGGCTGTGCTGCTATATATGAAATACTTAAGATTAAGTCCTGAAACCAGAGAGTGAGGTTCAGATTTTGTTTGGCCTTCTCACTCGTATCTTGTTTACGGGAGTTTGTCGGAGTCTGACTTGTGGTAATGGAATTGCTCTCAAACTCGTTGCCCCATTTCGTTGCTCATTATGAGGTAAAAGCCTTTTTCTTCACTGTACAAGTTTTTATGTTTCCTCTATGTCTCTGTGTGAATGACAATCTCTCATTTTGCTTCACTGTTCTTTTAAGTTCTGTCGATATATGATATAAATGTGTATATTGCATATGTCATCAATTATATGGCTTCCAAGCTTGAAAAATGCCTCCTTACGTATATTTTTTCCCAAAATGTTGAAGGTTCATACCCCTTTGAGTTCATTGTTGGTTTCTACTGCTAATTGATCTCATCTTGTTGTCTATGGTTTGTGGTTTGGTTTGAAATTCCAAATTTAGTTTACTATAGATAAATTTGTTTTCTCAATCTGTCGTGGTTTATTTATTTCGTTTGTATCTTGATTAGTGTAAATAGTATGAATTAGATTGCTCGCTGTCCGGACAAGGTAGTGTTCCTTTCAAAGCATTCTATTGGTTTTCTTCTGTTCCGGATATGTCTCACTATTGTGTCGTTGTGTCATTGCTGCTGGGAAATGGGAAATGGAGAACTTTAGTATAATATTTGTCTTGTTCATGATTCAATCTTCTGTTGATTCAAGTCATTGTTGTCTCATTCAATATGGAAGATTCATCATTTCTTGGTTCGAGTAGCGCTGCAAATTTCCTTCTACCGCTGCAAATTTCCTTCTTGAATGTTTGTTTGGTGATATTGAACCTCCTCTCACATCTTTTTCGGTTTGAATCTCCAAAGCTCTACCTCTTATTTAATGTTGTTATCCTTTAATAAATTAGAGTAAATATTGAAAACATATCGGTATGGAGATTGCCTGTCGCACTATTTGCTATGTGTTAAATGGGCCGATTTATTTTCTATTTCCCGTAAGTCCCTGTTCACAGCCTGCCTTAGGCTAAGTTTTTCTTGTATTTTGCATTGCTTCAAAGGCTCATCTACTATTTTACCACATTATTTGATGCCCATGATGTCTTGCACGGTATGAGGCTCTTTTCACCCCAGTTTTTACTGTGATTTGCCCTTTTCGTTTTTTTTTATAACAAGTATGTTGTGGTATGTCTCTGTCTTATCTCGTCCCCAAATCATGCCAAGACTAATTTCTTTATGATTGTTCCTTTATTGGTATTGAGTTTCTGATTTCTGGCTACTTCTTTCTCACGTTCTAATTTTGCTTTGCATTTACTGTTTGGCGCGTAATGCTATGAAGTTTATGCCTTCCTCTCGTTAAGATGTAAAAAAAAATAATTAAAAAAATAAGTGAATAATAATAATGAAGGTAAAAATGGTTACTGTATGGAGCCTTAAAAGTAAGCTTCATAATATTTTCTTCCCTGTCATTTATCCTGTATTAGTTAGCATGAGCTTTATACTAGTTTCTTTGGAATTTTGTATTAAGTATATTTTATAGTTGTCAACTGTTTGTATAGCTCCCAGATGTGTCTAAAACATGATACGTAGCTTCGTATGTTCGGAAATCTATGTTACAAGCTTATGTGCGGATTCAAAGCGGTCTTACTCCCCTCTCATGGAAGCCCGTTGACACTACTTTTCCTTCATTTTCTTAGTTAGATTATTGAATAATGGAAAAATTACTTAAATACACTCCTTTAATTACCTTAATAACCATTTATTCCTACTTATTATAAAAATTTCAAACACCCCTTATTTCCCCCAATTAAAAAAATATAAAAAATACATATAGATTTCCACCCTTTTTTCAGCCAATTGACAAGTTTTACTTTACCAAAATAAAATCCTATTTTCAAGCTACCCACTTCCCCATTAACAGCCCCAATTAAAAGTTACCATATTAAATTTTATTCCTTTTTTATTTCCTCACATTTTAGGAGGATAATTTTCTCTCACCACACGCCTTAAGGGATTTTACTTCCCCACGTTTTAGCAGATTTTTTATTCTAGATTTTACTCTAAATTTGAATTCCAGTAGAATTTTGCAGCCATATCAATTTGGTTTTTTGTAGGAGTCTCCATCAAGTATTTAAATTTCTAAGTTTTTAAAGGGTAAAAATTTTAGTCTCCTTCTTTCTCTTCATCGTGTGCTTTTACAAATAATATGGAAGAGGGTAAATCTGGAGATGGTGATTCTAAACGTGTGTATGATTCTGATGATGAAATGTGGGCTGAGAACAGATCCAAAGATTGCATGACCCATTATTCATGAAGAACAAGAATGTAGTTAAGCCAAAGAAAAAGACTGAAGAAATCCATAAAAAAAAGGCCAAGAAAAGTTACACATGTTGTTTCCAGACCCACACTTCCTAAGGTATGTGTTTAAAATTCATAATTTTGTGTTTTGTTGATAAAACCCTAATTTTAAATTGTTGCATGTGTTTGTAAAATGATGTATAACCATCATGTTTGTACAGTTTTAATGTGTATCAGATGCATAATGTTTATCACTAATTTTGAGTTGTGTATTAGTGAAAGCACCATGTTTGTACATTTTAAAGGTTTTTCAGTAAATTTGTGTTATCGATTAGTAAAAGCATCATTTGTTCTTCAGTTTTAAGGTGTATAAGATGTCAATAATTTTGTGTTTTGTATTTAGTAAAATCAACATGTGTGGTACAGTCGTAGAATGTATCATATACATATTATAAATTCAGTGTATTATAATTTTGAATATGATGTATCATATACATTCACTTAAAACTGAATATGAAAGTTTATATATAATATTATAGTTTGTCAGTTTATAAGACGTATCATATACATCTGATAACTCATATGTATTTTAGGAATATGAATATGATGTATCATATACATTCATATAATTCAAGCGTCTTATATTTTCTACATTACAGCAAATTTTTGTTATTAGACAAGTACAATTTTTATATTTTATTTTTTGTATAAACAGGGCATTAATTATGTTATTAAAAAAAATACCAGCACATCCATTGAGGTTTGGAGCGACTTTCAATTTTGATTTTGTGAATAAAATCAAATTATCAATAAAGGATGACGGCGTTGCAATGTTCAAAAAAAACAATTTTTGGACCATATTTGGAAATTCCAAAATGTAATTTCCAGGGTCAGATTATTAAGTGTTTGTTGTTGTTGGAGCTGCGACATGAAAATAAAGATGTACTGCATGTTCGTCATGCTAATGGGAATGTATTGATGTTTGGTATGAAAGAATTTGCCATTGTAACTGGCCTAAAATGCAAAGGAAATGTTAAGGATTTTTCATATCCTAATTCCACTCCGAGCCGGTTATTACAAAAATATTTCCCTGATTGTCCTACGGGTATAACCAAGAGTCGATTGATACAGCGTTTTGCAATGGGTAATTGGGAGACCACACAGGAATCTGTGGAAATGGCAATAGTATACTTCATCAATACTTTCATGTTATCCATCTTGGTGAGACCTTCATACGTATAGAAGAATTTCTAATGGTCGAAGATGGTAGGTATGAAATGTATCCTTGGGGTCAGATTGCATTAAATAAGCTGACTACATCACTCAGGCAAGACTTCAACAAACGCAAACAGATGTATCGCTTATTTGGTATGCCTTATGCACTCAACATTCTGATTTATGAATGTGCATCTACTCTAAGTCCAGACCTTGCTGTTAAAGTAGCGAATGGTATTCCGAGGATATGTAATTGGACAGTGGTGGCTGAAAAGCCAAAATATGAAAAGTTAATGACTAGCATTTCTCCGAGGTAATATTAATTTTAAATTATCTTTTAATAGTGTATCAATAAGCTTTATAATTTTTGTTGTAAATAACAGTTTTTTCGTTATACATAACATTGTTATAACATTAAACCATTTTAATTGCGGAATACTTGTTCAAACATTGTACCAACGCCAGATGAGGTGGAAGCCCTTGATTTACTTGATAGTCAAGTGGTCAACAGAAATGAACTATCCACGCCACCTGTTGGTGCAAAAAAAGTGCAAATTAAAGATAAGTCAGGTTTTGAGGATTTTTCAACAAGCCCTCCTGATCATTTATTGAGAAGATCATCTCATATATCTGATACATCATCTCCACCACCACTCAAGAGGAGAAAGAATACTGATACACACAAAACAAAGGGTTCGAAAACTTTGTCAAAGCAGTTAAAGCCGCAATTAAATCAGTCATTCTCAATGCCATCTGAAGAACCTACCCCGCCTGCTAATGTATCTTCTGCCCATGTATCTTCACAAGTCTCAAAAGATAAGTCTGTATATCCCGATATTGAAGAACTATAACAACATATGAAGGAATACGTAAGTAACGATATTTATTTTTTAATGTTAATTCATAAATATAAAACTGAATGTGTAATTTTTTTTGAATAGGTTGACTGTAAATTTGAGTATCTTGTGAATTTGATAAAGGCAAATCACATTGAGGTGATGAATTTTAAGAATAGGGAGGATGACCAACAACCAAAGGTAATGTATTGTGTATGCTTATTTTCGTTGTGTGTTATAATTTTCATAGGTCATTATGTTACAAATTCATTTAATGAAGGATATGGGCGGCAAGTCTACACCGCACATGGTTGAAGTTTCCGATGAAGAAGGCAATGATGGACACCAAGCAACCTCTCCGATACAACTGGAATTTGATGTTGACAGTCAGGTTTCATTTACTTTATTAATTTTGTATATAAAATTATATAATTTATCATTAACTTATTTTTCTTTAAAAAATAAAGACTGAAGATACATTGAAGAATCATCAAGTAATGAAGGACGTTTCAGAACTTCAATCCCCAAATTCAAATAGTCATCATACTGATGAAACATGTGAACACAGTAAGGTAATTATAGCAGATTAATTTCATTATTAGTATTCATCCAATTTTCAATGATATATGAAAATGTACCAGTATGATACGTTTAATTTTAATTATATTATTATGATACATTGGTGTTTTATTTGATCATTATGATACATTGCAGTTTAATTGGATTAATATGATACATGTTTTTTACTGTTCAAGTTAATGTGTATGATACTATACTTTTTTATTTAGTGTGTACGTGATACAGTACATTGCAAGATACATATCTATGTGACTACTTAAATTTGTTTGTCTCATATATACAATTTGTAGTTTGCTGTTATCTGTCCTTGATACATTAACAATCATTTTGTGTATAATTATTTGTTGTTTGAGGTATCATAAATTGATCAGTACATTTTTTTATTCAGGATGCTCCATCAGCGCAAACGCCTCATCATTTATTTGAAGGAACAATGAACGAAGATACATCGGTAATTTATTCTTCATGTATCATATCAATATCATATGTCTATCAATATATTTTTAATTATCAGTGTAAACCATATAGGATTCTACACCATCTGGTTCAATATCTCCAGATACACGAGAAACTATGAATACACTTATTGCTGATCTAGGAAGTCTGCTTATTCATGCAAATCAACAGAAGTTAACCGAAAATCAAAGTTTGCTTTCGGACAGTCAATTACCAATTGATATTTCAATCACAAATATTGTTGTCCGAAGCGAAATAAATACTCCTCATGCACGTATCCGGATGCCTTCGAGAAACTGCAAATCTCCTTATTTAACTTCATTTGGGTCAACTGAAAAAGGAAAAGCGGTCATGACTGATGTAATTCGTCCAAATTTTCCATTTCAAGGATGTGAGATCACAAACCAAGCCCCTTCATATCTGATTGATAAGTTTATTGAGTGGGTTACTACAGGGCTTCTTAAAGCTCATTCAAAAAAGTAAGTTTTATATAATAGTATTAAATCTGTTCAATTTTCAAATTGCAACTATTGTTACAATATTGAATAACATCTTTTCATTACGCTTTATGCTATAGGAAACCATCAGAAGATAAATACAAATCAAGAGCATCTTCATTGGGTTTTGAAATGATGGATTATGTCGTTGCATTTCCGACAAATAAGAATTGGTTTTATGCCATGTCTCAGCCTAAAAACTGTTGGACTGATCAGGTAGTTTTATATATAAATGCTTTCATAATAATGTATATGATACATTGAGTAAATATGTTATATATACATATCAAAATCATATATCACTTTCAGTGTCTAGTATTTTATTTTTGTTAAATGTTTTTCAAATGTATAATTATTTTTATATTTTTTTGTAGCACATCGATGTTATTTTTTACTACATTCGTAAAAAATCAAAACTTTGAAGCATGAATCAGTATAGATACACAACAGTCAATGGTTTGTTCAGCACACATATCAACAATATCCATGATAGGTATTATAACAATGAGGCTGATGATGATATTAGTACCCAAGAACACCTTGATCGTGCAAGAGCTGTATCAGTACATGAGAGGTCAGTAATCAACGTCATGAAAGGTTTTTCAATACCAGCTGGATTACCATGGCATCTGGTGGACGATGTTTATATTTCGATTAATTATGATGGAAATTTTCATTGGGTATTAGCTGTGGTTGAATTGAATAAGAGGTTGATACGCGTGTATGACTCTTCTTTGGGCACAAGGAAACGTGTATATTCTGAGGAGATAAAAAATTTGTCAAGGATGCTACCTTCTTACCTCATTGACAGTGGTTTCTTTGAAAACACTGAGTGGACAAACTGGTCAGTTCTTGATGCATACAAGGACAAACAAACGGGTGTACCTTTAGAGTCACATATTCCTTTCAACATTGAATACGCTGAAGGTATCATGCAACAAGAAGACGATAGCCTGTAAGTATTTTCAATTCTGGTCTACAATATATGTTTAAGCTATTATACAAATTTATGTTATGTATTTTGTTGTAGGGACTGCGGGTTATACGTAGCTACATTTGCAGAGTTTTTGAGTGACCAACTTGTTATACCACCTGATACTGATGGACATCTTGCGATGTTAACATCTCAATTCTGCTGCGGCGTATCAGGTGGTATAACAAGTTGGTCATTCAAAAACTCTGCAAATGTAGCTACGTATAACCCGCAGTCCCTACAACAAAATACATAATATAAATTTGTAAAATAGCTTAAACATATATTGTAGACCAGAATTGAAATTACTTACAGGCTATCGTCTTCTTGTTGCATGATACCTTCAGCGTATTCAATGTTGAAAGGAATATGTGACTCTAAAGGTACACCCGTTTGTTTGTCCTTGTATGCATCAAGAACTGACCAGTTTGTCCACTCAGTGTTTTCAAAGAAACCACTGTCAATGAGGTAAGAAGGTAGCATCCTTGACAAATTTTTTATCTCCTCAGAATATACACGTTTCCTTGTGCCCAAAGAAGAGTCATACACGCGTATCAACCTCTTATTCAATTCAACCACAGCTAATACCCAATGAAAATTTCCATCATAATTAATCGAAATATAAACATCGTCCACCAGATGCCATGGTAATCCAGCTGGTATTGAAAAACCTTTCATGACGTTGATTACTTACCTCTCATGTACTGATACAGCTCTTGCACGATCAAGGTGTTCTTGGGTACTAATATCATCATCAGCCTCATTGTTATAATACCTATCATGGATATTGTTGATATGTGTGCTGAACAAACCATTGACTGTTGTGTATCTATACTGATTCATGCTTCGAAGTTTTGAATTTTTACGAATGTAGTAAAAAATAACATCGATGTGCTACAAAAAAAATATAAAAATAATTATACATTTGAAAAACATTTAACAAAAATAAAATACTAGACACTGAAAGTGATATATGATTTTGATATGTATATATAACATATTTACTCAATGTATCATATACATTATTATGAAAGCATTTATATATAAAACTACCTGATCAGTCCAACAGTTTTTAGGCTGAGACATGGCATAAAACCAATTCTTATTTGTCGGAAATGCAACGACATAATCCATCATTTCAAAACCCAATGAAGATGCTCTTGATTTGTATTTATCTTCTGATGGTTTCCTATAGCATAAAGCGTAATGAAAAAATGTTATTCAAAATTGTAACAATAGTTGCAATTTGAAAATTGAACAGATTTAGTACTATTATATAAAACTTACTTTTTTGAATGAGCTTTAAGAAGCCCTGTAGTAACCCACTCAATAAACTCATCAATCAGATATGAAGGGGCTTGGTTTGTGATCTCACATCCTTGAAATGGAAAATTTGGACGAATTACATCAGTCATGACCGCTTTTCCTTTTTCAGTTGACCCAAATGAAGTTAAATAAGGAGATTTGCAGTTTCTCGAAGGCATCCGGATACGTGCATGAGGAGTATTTATTTCGCTTCGGACAACAATATTTGTGATTGAAATATCAATTGGTAATTGACTGTCCGAAAGCAAACTTTGATTTTCGGTTAACTTCTGTTGATTTGCATGAATAGGCAGACTTCCTAGATCAGCAATAAGTGTATTCATGGTTTCTCGTGTATCTGGAGATATTGAACCAGATGGTGTAGAATCCTATATGGTTTACACTGATAATTAAAAATATATTGATAGACATATGATATTGATATGATACATGAAGAATAAATTACCGATGTATCTTCGTTCATTGTTCCTTCAAATAAATGATGAGGCGTTTGCGCTGATGGAGCATCCTGAATAAAAAAATGTACTGATCAATTTATGATACCTCAAACAACAAATAATTATACACAAAATGATTGTTAATGTATCAAGGACAGATAACAGCAAACTACGAATTGTATATATGAGACAAACAAATTTAAGTAGTCACATAGATATGTATCTTGCAATGTACTGTATCACGTACACACTAAATAAAAAAGTATAGTATCATACACATTAACTTGAACAGTAAAAAACATGTATCATATGAATCCAATTAAACTGCAATGTATCATAATGATCAAATAAAACAGCAATGTATCATAATAATATAATTAAAATTAAACGTATCATACTGGTACATTTTCATGTATCATTGAAAATTGGATGAATACTAATAAAAATTAATCTGTTATAATTACCTTACTGTGTTCACATGTTTCATCAGTATGATGACTATTTGAATTTGGGGATTGAAGTTCTGAAACGTCCTTCATTACTTGATGATTCTTCAATGTATCTTTAGTCTTTATTTTTTAAAGAAAAATAAGTTAATGATAAATTATATAATTTTATATACAAAATTAATAAAGTAAATGAAACCTGACTGTCAACATCAAATTCCAGTTGTATCGGAGAGGTTGCTTGGTGTCCATCATTGCCTTCTTCATCGGAAACTTCAACCATGTGCGGTGTAGACTTGCCGCCCATATCCTTCATTAAATGAATTTGTAACATAATGACCTATGAAAATTATAACACACAACGAAAATAAGCATACACAATACATTACCTTTGGTTGTTGGTCATCCTCCCTATTCTTAAAATTCATCACCTCAATGTGATTTGCCTTTATCAAATTCACAAGATACTCAAATTTACAGTCAACCTATTCAAAAAAAATTACACATTCAGTTTTATATTTATGAATTAACATTAAAAAATAAATATCGTTACTTACGTATTCCTTCATATGTTGTTATAGTTCTTCAATATCGGGATATACAGGCTTATCTTTTGAGACTTGTGAAGATACATGGGCAGAAGATACATTAGCAGGCGGGGTAGGTTCTTCATATGGCATTGAGAATGACTGATTTAATTGCGGCTTTAACTGCTTTGACAAAGTTTTCGAACCCTTTGTTTTGTGTGTATCAGTGTTCTTTCTCCTCTTGGGTGGTGGTGGAGATGATGTATCAGATATATGAGATGATCTTCTCAATAAATGATCAGGAGGGCTTGTTGAAAAATCCTCAAAACCTGACTTATCTTTAATTTGCACTTTTTTTGCACCAACAGGTGGCGTGGATAGTTCATTTCTGTTGACCACTTGACTATCAAGTAAATCAAGGCTTCCACCTCATCTGGCGTTGGTACAATGTTTTAACAAGTATTCCGCAATTAAAATGGTTTAATGTTATAACAATGTTATGTATAACGAAAAAACTGTTATTTACAACAAAAATTATAAAGCTTATTGATACACTATTAAAAGATAATTTAAAATTAATATTACCTCAGAGAAAATGCTAGTCATTAACTTTTCATATTTTGGCTTTTCAGCCACCACTGTCCAATTACATATCCTCGGAATACCATTCGCTACTTTAACAACAAGGTCTGGACTTAGAGTAGATGCACATTCATAAATCAGAATGTTGAGTGCATAAGGCATACCAAATAAGCGATACATCTGTTTGCGTTTGTTGAAATCTTGCCTGAGTGATGTAGTCAGCTTATTTAATGCCATCTGACCCCAAGGATACATTTCATACCTACCATCTTCGACCATTAGAAATTCTTCTATACGTATGAAGGTCTCACCAAGATGGCATAACATGAAAGTATTGATGAAGTATAGTATTGCCATTTCCACAGATTCCTGTGTGGTCTCCCAATTACCCATTGCAAAACGCTGTATCAATCGACTCTTGGTTATACCCGTAGGACAATCAGGGAAATATTTTTGTAATAACCGGCTCGGAGTGGAATTAGGATATGAAAAATCCTTAACATTTCCTTTGCATTTTAGGCCAGTTACAATGGCAAATTCCTTCATACCAAACATCAATACATTCCCATTAGCATGACGAACATGCAGTACATCTTTATTTTCATGTCGCAGCTCCAACAACAACAAACACTTAATAATCTGACCCTGGAAATTACATTTTGGAATTTCCAAATATGGTCCAAAAATTGTTTTTTTAAACATTGCAACGCCGTCATCCTTTATTGATAATTTGATTTTATTCACAAAATCAAAATTGAAAGTCGCTCCAAACCTCAATGGATGTGCTGGTATTTTTTTTAATAACATAATTCATGCCCTGTTTATACAAAAAATAAAATATAAAATTGTACTTGTCTAATAACAAAAATTTGCTGTACTGTAGAAAATATAAGATGCTTGAATTATATGAATGTATATGATACATCATATTCATATTCCTAAAATACATATGAGTTATCAGATGTATATGATAAATCTTATAAACTGACAAACTATAATATTATATATAAACCTTCATATTCAGTTTTAAGTGAATGTATATGATACATCATTGTAACGACCTGTTTAGTCGTTTTGAGCAGCATATTTTATTTCTGGAAAAACTGTCTTGGTCGACGGATCCCACAACGGACCGTCATGGGCACGACGGACCGTCGAGGGGGTCTCGTTCCAAAACACTTAGAATTCTGAAATTTGGATAGTGAGATCGACTCTTTGAACTTCGTGACGAAATGGCAGGACGGACCATCGCAGGCACGACGGGCCGTCACAGACCTTTTACTGAAATTTAGTCTCTGAGCTTTGTGACGGACCTGCAGGACGGACCGTCACAGTCGTGACGGACCGTCACAGTCTCCGTCAGCTCACTCGGGTCGGAAATTCTGCTAAAGTATTAAAGGGGCGTTTTGGACTTTTCATGCTTATAATTATAAAGTTAGTGGATTAATGTTAATAATTCAATTACTTGGGGGTTAAAGGAGACAACCTTAAAACAAATAGTGGGGTATTTTATCATCTTTTATACTTAATTATATACTAATTAGGGTAAAAGAAAGAGGGTTTTGAAATACGAAAAATAGAAAGAACAAGGAGAGGGGGAACGAACGAACGAGAGAGGGGAGAAATGACGAGGAAAGCAAAGCATTGGGAAAGTAGATTGCTTGATCACAATTCTTCGGTGGAGGTAGGTTATGGTTTATGCTATTC
>NC_028646.1:6580425-6580535 GCF_001406875.1 Solanum pennellii | reverse complement strand
ATGAGAGTAGTGGAGCGGGTGTCACGAACCGACACGTAGAATTAGGGGATCGGGTGTCACGAACCGACACGTCGAATTAGGGGATCGGAGTGTCACGTACCGACACGAGC
>NC_028646.1:6556009-6578658 GCF_001406875.1 Solanum pennellii | reverse complement strand
TTTTTTTTATGGATTTCTTCAGTCTTTTTCTTTGGCTTAACTACATTCTTGTTCTTCATGAATAATGGGTCATGCAATCTTTGGATCTGTTCTCAGCCCACATTTCATCATCAGAATCATACACACGTTTAGAATCACCATCTCCAGATTTACCCTCTTCCATATTATTTGTAAAAGCACACGATGAAGAGAAAGAAGGAGACTAAAATTTTTACCCTTTAAAAACTTAGAAATTTAAATACTTGATGGAGACTCCTACAAAAAACCAAATTGATATGGCTGCAAAATTCTACTGGAATTCAAATTTAGAGTAAAATCTAGGATAAAAAATCTGCTAAAACGTGGGGAAGTAAAATCCCTTAAGGCGTGTGGTGAGAGAAAATTATCCTCCTAAAACGTGGGGAAATAAAAAAGGAATAAAATTTAATATGGTAACTTTTAATTGGGGCTGTTAATGGTGAAGTGGGTAGCTTCAAAATAGGATTTTATTTTGGTAAAGTAAAACTTGCCAATTGGCAGAAAAAAGGGTGGGAAATCTATATGTATTTTTTATATTTTTTTAATTAGGGGAAATAAGGAATTTTTGAAATTTTTATAATAAGTAGGGATAAATGGTTATTAAGGTAATTTAAGGAGTGTATTTAAGTAATTTTTTTTCCTTATTATTTTGCTATATTTAGGACAGGTGAAATTTTGGGTCTTAGGCCCAAAGAAATAAAAATTATTATCTTGTTAGTTTAGGATAAGTACAAATTGAATGGGCCTAAGACCCAAAAGGAAATGGGTCCAAGTACTGGCCAGGCGGACAGAAACCAGACTTGGACCCAACTCTCTCTCGTTCTCTCTCTCCCCTTTTATTTTACCGTCTATTTTCTTGTCGATATCTGCTGTTAGTTCTAAGTTTGGAAAGATACAAATCCCCGCAAAGACGTCGTTTTGTTTTAATTTAATTAAATCAATCAAGTCTAAATGGACTCAAAATAAATTTTTGCAAGTCAAATCTTACTTAGATAATTAGGTTGATATTTCACTTTTTATAGACTTTCAAATTAATTGAATTAAGTTTCTTTTTTAGCCAAGCAAAGTTAGTTGTCGGATAATTGCAAGTTAGCGAGTGTTTTATGTGCCGTAAAAACCTTCCTAAAAAATAAAATGTGAATTCCCGAACCCCTTTAAAAGTTTTTTCACTAGGTTTCCTATTTAAATCTTTTGAAAACTAAATTTTCTTGATTTTTCTTACAAAATTAAGTGGCGAATCTACAAAAATCGAAAAATATTCATAAAATATTATTTTTCTGAAAAGTAAAACAGAATGGCGACTCCGCTGGGTTGTTGGAGGATTCTATAAAACTAAATTTATTTGGCTATGTGATATAACTGTCTATTTGTTTTCCTATCATGTTATATCAACTGTTGCATTTTCATGGCATATTTCTGCCAACGGCAAATAGTTTGCATTAGGATAAAGAGAGTTAGGTGGCTTACCATGACTTTTTTCCAGAAAACACACAAGTTTTTTTATTGAAGTAATAAGCAAATAGTTGGCTTGCGGTCATCCAACGTCGTTTGTTAGTTTCACCCCATCGTCTGTCCGACTCGGGTAACCGTCACTTTTGAAACAAATTCTAATCAACCTAAGATAGAGCAAAACCAAATCCAAATATAAGCATTAGCCTAAGATGACCCAACATCCAAGGTGTGTTGGGCACATTAGAGAGACCACCTTGAGTCCAAAAGGGCCCACGGCCTGAACGGGCGATCATGTTTATTTGTTTAAATTTGAAGGATGTATCGTCATCTGAAAAGTCATTGTCCTCGGGGTTGGGAGTAGATTATAGCTTATTCTAGTCAAAGAAAGAGCTCACAAGTTACTAGTCCATCCTAATACGTAGACATCCTGAGATGGCGAGAAGAAATGAAGAAGGAATGATCTGTCATGGAAGCATAGTTTAGAATCGTACCCCTGTGTGGGACTAAATATTTTGTATTCCATTTACCCTATTATTTATCCCCATTTAGTTTTAATCATAAAGTTTGTATAAATTTGGGTTTCGGGAGGGCAATGAAATATTTTAAATGACTTATAAATCCCTCAAATCGCGATGCCTACCCTTGGCATAAAAGGGTCATATATTTGCTTATGCCGCGCAATAATTGTTTAAGTGTTATAACTGCTTGTTTGAATATGTTGCTCTATTTGAAGATGTTCTAGCCCACTCTTTTGGTATATTTTCTAGAACTCCTTAAACATAAATATCAAGTCAACTATCAAAGTGCGTCCATATAATCTTGAGTCTTTAGTTTTTCAAAAGAATTTCAAACTTCATTTCAAATCCTAAATCTTACTCTCTCATCTCGAAAATTGATGAATTTTCCATCTCAAATTAAAAAAAGAAGATTCAAGTGGGTCGAACTACGTAGGACCTGAATTCTTATTTGTGAGATATGTAGGCAGCCTTTCAAGGTTTGGTCCCCATTTTGAGAAATTTTATCTTTTTTAACTTTTACAAAGAAATTAGAGTTACATCTCCGTCAAAAAGCAAAAGTATGACAATGAAAAATTCAATCAACTTTGTCCCGACTCGGGTCAACATTTTTGATTTACAAAGCTAAAAATCAGATAGACAAATTCCTGTCTATCTAATCATTTCTTTATATCTGTGGGCTAGTCTTTTTTCAAATGAAGCGACTCTTGTGTGCTTACAACTTTGCGTGTGATATCTTGTATTACATACTGCCTACACAAACTAACACAATTGTTGTTTGAGTTATTTTTCTTTGTCAGGTACTCAAAACTGATTTGTGTTGATTGTTGATCATTCAAAGTTCTCAAAGATTACTTTTCCAATCAAAATTTGCTGAAAGAGAGGAGAAAAATGACCCAGAATAATGAGAAAACAGGCTTGATTGAAGTTGTTATAGTTCAACCGCCTGTCGTTGAAAAAATGAGTTAATTGCACAGTTGATGCAATAGATTGCTGAGTTAAGGGCTGAGCTCCAAAAAACTCAAGATTTGTCAACTTCGAGTGTCGATGGCACCACTCCAGGCAATGGAAGGCTTCCACTCCATTTTCCTCCTCTGACTTCGAACTCAGAGCATGTCTTAGATTATCCACCCTCCAATCCTACTCAAATTCCTTCCACCATCGACCTAACCACCTCAAATCATCATCACGCCAGCACTTCATACAAAGCACCACACCTTTTTCAGGACATGGATACCATCACTCAAGCTTTCCCTCTCTTTCAAAATCAAAACACAAATAACTTTCAAATTTTTCCTCCGTTTCAAAGCTTAAATGTCAACAATCTTCAAACAGTCCCTTCTATAGACACTCAAAATCAGCAAAACTCTCAACCCTTATCTCCGAAAGTTACTTTTAATATCCCACTCCAAACCAAACTACATCTTCACTATACTGCATATTCTAAACTTGACCACTACGAAGAAAAGGAGAAGGAGTGGAGGGCAAAAGAGGAAAAGACTAAGCAGATCATGAAGGAAGAGATTGCGAAAGCGATAAAATAACTTGATTGTGCTTCAAAAGATGTGGGACTGAATTACGAAAATCTACGCATTCATCCGAATTTGGACCTTCCGAAAGGGTTTAAAGTGTCGAAGTTCGTCACTTTTAACGAAACTGGAAATCCTCTAGCACATCTGAAAGTTTATTGTGATAAACTCGTAGGAGCTGGAAAAAATGAAGCATTGTTGATGCGTCTCTTCAGTCGAAGTCTAAGTGGAGAAGCTCTGGAGTGGCTTACATCACAAAAACTGAAACAATAGACAAGTTGGAATGCACTCGCAAAATATTTCATGGAAAGATTTGGACATAATGTAGAAGCTGCCCTAGATCACTACTACTTGGAGAAGATTAAACAGATGTCTATAGAAAATTATCGAGAATACGCTCTTCGTTGGAGAAAAGAGGCTGCAAGAGTTCAATCTCCCATGGCCGAACGTGAGATCACTGAAATGTTCATTCGAATTCAAGATCCTGAGTACTATGAAAGAATGTTCTGTATGATGGGACAAAAATTTGTCGAGATCGTAAAAGTGGGAGAAGCTTTGGAAGATGGTTTCAAGACTGGAAGTGTCACAAACTTTACCGCATTGCGAATTAATGGAAAAGCTACCAGAATTAATGATATGGATACATCAAAAGGAAAAGTAGAGGAGGTAGGTATGGTTACGACTACCTGTATGCGGTCAGCTTCCCAAAAGGAAATATCAATATCCTAATGTCAATCAGAATTTCCCCGACCAAACTGTAGGAAGGCTCCTAAAATGTTTACACCATTAAGGGAATCTCAAACTCAACTTTATGAAAGGTTGAAAGCAATGGGAATGCTCCATCCTATAAAGCAAGACCAACCAATCCTTTGGGAAAATTTTATAGGGCTGACCACAGATATGCTTATCATTCTGGAGCTGTTGGACACGACACAGAGAATTGTTCAACCCTCAAGCACAAGATTCAAAACATGATCAACAACAATTTGATCAATATTGATTAAGCCTTTCCAAACATCTTCGAACAGATCATTTGAAGATATTCGTCATCAAATGGTTGAAAAGAAGTATGCCCAGCATCGATTAAAATTATGCATATGAAGTTATTGTTATCTTTCTTTGAAAAAACATATTTTAGTCTCTTAATTTCCTTTTTATCACACATTTTTTTCTGTAATGAACTACGTCTGACCAGAATTCTCAAGAATTAGATATGTAGGCGGCCTGTGTTGGCCTGGATCATTTTCTTATAAAAATATCCTATGTTTTGTAGCTGGAGAATGGGAATTACGTTTGACTTGATTCCTGCCGCAATGGGATACGTAGGCGCCACAACGGCTCGGTCATATTTCCCGTAAGATTTTCATTTCTCTTCATAATGGAAACTGGGACAAAATTTTTGAGAAGATCTCAAAAATTCGTTCAAAGATAGGTTTCTATAACAAGTCAAAACAGAAAAACAAAATGCTATGGAGTTAGCTTTGGGTGGATCTCAAAAAATTATGATAATCAAGTTTGCAACTGGGACAGAATTTTTGAGATGATCTCAAAAATTCCACAAATGTCATTTGTTACTTATTGAGGCTAACTGGGACAAAATTCTGAAGAGGGACCTCAAAATTCCAGAATGGGCAACTTCAGAATTAACAAAGCAAGTTACGAGAGTTAAATATATTTCAGACCAAGACAGAATTTTTGAGGAGGGTCCTCAAAAGTTCCATCAACACTGTCATACAAAGGAGCGTGTAAGCCAACCGCATGAAGGAGCGTGGAGACAAGACCAACACAAATCAGTCTTTCAAACTAAGTATTTTTCTTTGAATGCAGGACAACGAAATCAGAAAATGACAATGTCAAAGCTGTGAAGCGTGGAAAAAGACATCATTTACGCCTCTCGTGGCTTCATCAATATAACTAGAAAACTGTCCATCTCAATTTATCTTCATTTCATTACGTTGCCTAAAGTGATTTATAAATAGTTTCTCTTTATGATCAGGAATATTAGAGCCAAACACTAATATATTCTTTCAAAGTTGTAAGAAACAAATTGTTGGATGATTGCTAGTCGAGTCACAATCGAAGATATAATTAGGCTCATCATAGACTAATATCGATAAGCCAAATGACTTAATCTAACTCTTCAGCTTTACTTTTATTCTTTGCTTCATCGTCGATACTAACATTCAGTGTTGAGCTTTGTAGGTGATAGTAATGGTAAAGTCAGAATCATACGTGAAATCGTCTTCAAATTTGAAGATGATTAAAAGTGACACTATCTTAGAAGTGTTGCAAGGAAAAATTAACGAGTCCATTACATCAGAAAGATATTGGTGACCGCAATATTTCCTTGACAGTCAAAGTTATCGAATTATTACAGTTTTCGATAACAATTGACAAAGACTCCAACAAACTCAAAGAATTTGAGTTTGTCAAGGAAGACGAGAGTGACTTTAATTTTCATGTGAATGAATTAAGTTATTCACCTCGATAATTCTGTCTTTTAATGAAAGAATCATAGTCGCGACGTGCATATACTTCAATTTAGTTTTTTAGTATATTTGTCGAATAGCAATTTAGGCATAATTGTTTCTTGACAATGTCACAGTCAAAATTCCTATTTGTTGGGTATCCACCCCATAAGTGGATTATGCGTTTTGATTGACCAATCAAAGACTTTAGCGTATAGTTTTGTTGGGCGATCCACCCCATAAGAGGTTCGTATATTTATTTTTCTATTTCAGGTTTATATTTTTGAATCATATTGGAATATTATCAATCCATCCACCTCGTTACATTTGGAATATTATCGAGTCATCCACCTCATTAGAGTTGGAATATTATCGAGTCATCCACCTCTTTACAATGGAATATTATCGAGCACCCACCTCGTTACTGATGGAATATTATCGAGCATCCACCTCGTTACAGTTGGAATATTATCGAGCATCCACCTCGTTACAGTTGGAATATTATCGAGCATCCACCTCATTACAGATGGTATATTATCGAGCATCCACCTTTTTACAGTTGGAATATTATCGAGCACCCACCTCGTTACAGATGGAATATTATCGAGCATCCACCTCGTTACAGTTGAAGTATTATCGAGCACCCACCTCGTTATAGATGGAATATTATCAAGCCATCCACCTCGTTACAGATGGAATATTATCGAGCATCCACCTCGTTACAGTTAAAATATTATTGAGCATCCACTTTGTTACAGTTGGAAAATTATTGAGCATCCACCAAGTTATGATTGAAATATTATCGAGCATTCACCTCGTTACAAATGGAATATTATCGAGCATCCACCTCGTTACAGTTGGAATATTATCAAGTCATCCACCATATTACAGTTGAAATATTATCGATTCATCCCCCTCATTACAGTTGGATAATCATTGAGTCATCCACCTCGTTACAGTTGGGTAATTATTGAGCCATCTAACTCGTCACAGAGATCATCGGAGTTTTCCAGGCAAAAAACAAGCAATTACATCTCTAAATTCTCAGCAAATCATGAGTTGCAATGGACATACTGTGTCCGAAAGTGTTATTCATTATATTTTATTTCCAATACTTCTTTATTTTCTCATTTAATTGAAAAGGATGTTTACGCTTGTCCATTAAGACATACTCATTGCTATATGAATGACCTTTCTTAATTTCTTCACTCAAACCACTAGCTAAAGTGGCATTATCTCTGTCAATTATTTACTTTGAGAGTGCAGGCATATACTGAACAGATTTCTGTGACATCTTTTACATTAAGAGTAACTAAAAAGCATCGTAAGAGATACTACCACTTTTCTAGTTTCGTTTTCTACTAACAAGTTGTTTTAGTCTTTGTCGAGAGAATCCAAGAGGATGAATTCTCAAATCAAATGACATGTGCGGACGACATAAAAAAGGATGCAGCACAACATGGAACTTTTTCTTAGCAGCGAACCGGGACATAGTCCAAAGAGGATTGTCAAACTCTTATGATGCGAGTAGAGGAGTGACTTCCACCACAATCAAACCACACCCCCATCAGAAGGCATGTAGCTTTTTCTTTGGGTCTGTCAATTTCAGTTTTGCATCCGAATGTTTTGATTTTCATCGGAAGCAACTTTACAATCCAAGTGACAATATACCAAGAGCTTTGAAAATTATGTCTGTGTAAGTTCTTACTTATGGATGTGAAGCATGCCACATTCATGGCTAAGAGGTTACAAGCCTCTTTTCATACTCGATTTGATTTGTCACTTGTCCAAAACCAAAGGTTATCCAACGTAATAGATTTCTTTTTCAATTGATCAAGTAGAACTACCAGTGGGCTGAATTCTCATGTAGCCTGAGATATGTAGGAAATCCATCTCCGGGGTTCAACCATAATTCCTAAAGTCCGTACCAATTCCCTTGCCTAAAGATAAATATGTGGTCAGTCAAAATTAGCTTGGTCAATTTCATTTTCCTCAAATTTCTTGCATCAATCCAAATAAAATGAGGGACAGTTTTTGACACCCAATTTTGACCCTCCCGATAATAATTAATTTCTGAACTTCTTAATTTCAAACTATTTAGAATAATTGTCCCCATATAAAATTCAAACATTTTTCGAAGCTATTTTCAGCAATTTTAGTCAATTATATATATATATATATATATATATATATATAAACATCAAGGTATTAGTCACCACAAGACTCTTTCCAAGACTCCTCAACTTAATGGTTTGGCTGAGATGATGAACAAAACCTTGATGGAAAGAGTCAGATGTTTGATTTCTAAAGCAAAGTTGTCGAACTCATTTTGGGGTGAGGCTTTATTGACCGCTTCATATCTTATTAATCCATCTCCTACTGTTGCTTTGCAAAGTGATGTACCAAATAGTGTTTGGTATGAAAAGGATGTTTTCTATGACCATTTGAGAGTATTTGGTTGCACAACTTTTGTACATGCGCCAAAAGATGAGAGGTCAAAGTTAGATGCCAAGACAAGGCAATGCATCTTTGTTGGATATGGCCTTGATGAATTCGGTTACAGGATATATGATCCAATTGAAAAGAAACTTGTGAGAAGCCAATATATTATTTTCTTGGAGAATCAAACAATTGAAGCTATTAACAAAGCGGAGAAGGTAGAATCTTCATGTTTTAATGGTATAGTTCATCATGATAAAGTTCTTCACACAAGTGTGCATGGTGTTGTTGGACTTGATAATCATGGCGATGCCTACAATTATGTATCGAATCAACATGTCGATGTTGATAATAACAATAATATTGTTTTTGATGATTGATAATAACAATGATATTGTTATTGATGATCCTGTTACTCATGAAGTTGTGGACAAATCAAATATTCCGTTTTGGAGGTCCACAAAACAAAAGTTTCCTTTCTCATGTTATTCACCCAATGAGTATGTGTTACTTACTGACGGGGGAGAACCTGAATGTTATGAGGAGGCCATGGAAGATGAGCACAAGGATCAATGGATTGAAGCCATGCAAGATGAGATGAAGTTTCTGCATGAGAACAACACTTATGAGTTGGTAAAATTGCCTAAGGGCATGAGAGCTTCGAAGAACAAGTGGTATTCAAAGTTAAAGTGGAAGAACACATCTTGAAGTCCAAGTACAAAGCTAGATCGGTTGTTAAGGGATTTGGTCAAAGGAAGGGTATTGACTTTGACAAAATATTTTCTCTTGTTGTGAAAATGTCCTCGATTCACAAATTTCTAGGTTTGGCTGCTAGTCTTAATTTAGAGATTGAACAGATGGATGTGAAGACAACTTTCCTTCACGGTGTACTAGAAGATATTTATATGGAACAACCTAAGGGCTTCAAAGTAGAAGGTAAAGAAATTTTTGTGTGCAAACTCAAAAAGAGTCTTTATGGCCTAAAACAAGCTCCTAGACAGTGGTATAAGAAGTTTGAATTTGTTATGGGGGAGCATGGCTATAAAAAAACTTCTTCATATCATTGTGTATTTGTACAAAAATTTTCTGACAATGATTTTACCATCCTTTTGCTGTATGTGGATGATATGTTGATTGTGGCAAGAATACTTCCAAGACTGATGAGCTGAAGAAAGAGTTGTGTAAGTCTTTTGCTATGAAAGACTTGGATCATGCCAAACAAATTTTTGGCATGAGAATTACTCGTCGCAGAGATGAAAGGAAGATTCATTTGTCCCAGAAGAAGTACATTGAAAGTATACTTGAGCGCTTCAATATGAAGAATGCTAAGCCTGTTAGTACACATCTTGCTGGTCATATGAAGTTGAGCAAGTAGATGTGTCCTACAGCTAGGGAAGAAAAAGAAAACATGGACAAAGTTCCATATTCCTCCGTCATCAGAAGTCTAATGTATTTGCTCACGCAGTTAGTATTGTCAGCAGATTTCTCGACAATTCGGGAAAAGAGCATTGGTAAGCTTTGAAGTGGATACTCAGGTATCTTAGAGGAAGCAAAGATGAATGCTTGTGTTTTGGAGCATCAATTTCAATCTTGAAAAGCTATACAGATTTTGATATGGCAGGGGGAGCTATATCATGGAAGTCGAAGTTGAAGAAGTGTGTTGCACTATCTACAACTGAAGCTGAGTATATTGCGGCTACTGAAGCCGGCGAGGAGATGATATGGCTAAAGCGATTTCTTCAAGAGCTTGGTTTGAATCAGATGGAGTAAATTGTCTATTGTGACAACCAAAGTGCAATAGACTTGAGTAAGAACTCCATGTACCATGCAAGAACAGAACACATCGATGTCAGATATCATTGGATTTGTGAGGAAGTGGAGAGTGAATCATTTCACGTCAAAAAGATCCACACAAGTGAAAATCCTGTAGATATGCTGACCAAGTCGATACCGAAAGACAAGTTCGTGTTATGCAAACAAGTTGTAGGTATGAGCTCTATCTATAGAAGATACCTCCTTTCACTGAATGAGACTGGAGGGGGAGATTTGTTGAGTCCATCTCATATTTTGGTCAACATTTGCTATTCAATTGCTACAAGTAATTATTAAAAAGGACTAGAAATTAGAGTTAAAAATAAAAGATTTGGTGGTTGGCAAATTGGTAAGATTTGCAATCCTTTTTTGACTTTGCTATATTTACTTATGTCATTAGTGACATAAGCATGAATTTCTCCTTCTATAAATAGAGCATTCTTGCTCATTTGTAGAAAACACCAAGTTAGAGTATAAAAATCAATTTGAGAGCAAAGCGAGATATTCCATAGAATATACAAGAAAAATCGTTTGTGAAGAAAAATAGAGTGTGAGTGATATTTTAGTAAGTTGGAAACCAAAAGGGTATTGTTCCTTTTGACTATATAGTAGTCACTTTAAGTATTGTATTCGTGACTACACAAGATAAAATTCCTTACTGTAGTGATATCAGTTGCTACTTCCATTTTATTTTCATAACTTGTACCATATATATTTTTGTGTTTGCCTGCGTTTTCCCAACAACATATATATATATATATATATATATATATATATATAACTGCAAAGAAGAGGGGCAACACGACATAGTGCTCTAACTTGAATTATGGTAAGAAAAAGGTACAACACGACGAATTACCCTAACTAGTTGATGGTAAGTCCGCGATAAAATTTTGATTTTCAAAATGTGGTTCCTTCGAAATATATCTTACCAGTTTTTGCTTTAGACTCTGCGCAATTGTGGCTTATGCCTTCACTTTTTCTTGCTTCATAAGTTGCATAAATTCTCCAAACACTACCCAGATAAAGAAAGGATACAATCAGTTTTGAGTCAAATAGCTGCATTCATGTTCAACCAAATTTTGATTCACTCGACCCTTTTATCTTTCTATTCGTCTCAAAAATACCGATAGAAACTGAAATAAGTGAAAGCTATCATGAAACACAAGACCAGCTACAAATACTTTAATTGATAAAATAGCAGAATCTATTTGATGAAGATTAACAAGATAGCAGAATCCCAAATTTACCTGACACCATTAGTCTCAAAATTATGCTTGTCGTCTTCATCAAATCTGCATAATAGACAAAAATATTCATTAACACTTAATGGCTAAAGACAGGAAACCACTAAAAATGTGGTCAAGGTTTGTTCCATACGAGGAGGATCGAGTTAGGATGTGTTCACCAGGATCTAAATCATGAGGCCCTGGAGATGCTTCAGGATGGTATTGAAGCGACATCAACTTCAATTTGGACGAGGCAAGACCAGCACAACTTCCGTCATTTAAATTTACATGAGTCACATCTACACCCTCTGGAAGAGACTCAGGGTCAACAACATAGTTGTGATTCTGCATGTGGAAAGTCATCAAGATTGTAAAATACCACAGGTACCCAGTGTAGTTCCACAAAGTGACATTTGGGAAAGGTAGAATGTACGAAAATCTCATCTCTACCTCAGGCTCAAAGGTAGAGATATTTTATCCAATAGACCCTCGGATAAGAAAATAACAGTCTAAGGCAGTCCAAAAAAAGTAACAAGAAACACCAGATAGCAACAAAAATTGAAGGACAAGAAACTACAAGAGTGATACTACAATTACTAGAATGGACGGACGGGCAAGACAATGCACTTTTACCTATTAACCTTCTACCTAATCCGTGTCCTCCATTACCTCCTATCTAAGTTCATCCATGCTACAAATCTGAAGTGCAAACAACTCTAATTAAAAAAAAATGTAGTACTCAAAGGGATGAACACATTGATGATCTAAGGTGTAATTGTACAAAAAGCTTGGAAATCGATCAGATGCAATCAAGCTAGAGTTTTCTATTGCACATACATGGGCACTGATCTTACCACAGCCATTTCGGAGGTTTCGAACTGGATGGTTTCCTCCCTGGTGAACAAATCTCTTTTGAATTTCTTACCCCCCCAATGCTTGACCAAGCAACTGGTGACCCATACAAATGCCAAAAACAGGATTTTTTCCAATAAGTTATTTTACTGCTTCGACTGCAGAGGGATCTCCTGGCCCATTGCTGAAAAGAACTCCATCATATTTCATCTTCAGAGTTTCAGATGTTGGCCATGTCGAAGGAACAACAATGATTTTACAGCTATAGGATGCTAAGCGCCGAAGTATATTATGCTTGATTCCAAAATCATATGCAATGACCTTCATCCACTGGAGGGGCAAAAAGAATTAGTTTGCTCACAAGAAAAAATGTTCTTTTTAAGAATCTAATAAACTCTAAAAATACTGAAAATGGAAGTTTCTTTATTTCATCCATTATCATTGAACTCCCGATTTGAGTCAATCCTATTAACCAGTGGCGGATTCACGATTTTCGTTTAGGATGTTCGAAAAATAAAAGTATAAACGTATAAATAAGTCTTTGGAAATGGGACCCTTGAATATTTTTAGGTTTAACATGTTGTGAACCAAATTGACCCTGTAAGGGCCCACGGGCTATTAAAGAGTTTTATTTGGGATCCAGAACCATTTACACTTTGTTAAAAGAAGACCAGGAGTTCGAACAACGGTTAATGAAAATTATGTCGAAGCTTTGGCTTTCAGTTACCTCTCATCCTCTTTCTCTATTCTAGTATCTCATCCCCTTCTTGTTACCTTCTTTTATGTTAATCTATCTGTAATTAGTATGTTAGTACTTTATTGTGCGTATTATACATTGTAATCAGTATCAAGTGAATATTATATATATCAGTGATTGTGTTGGAAATCAGGTTTGTTACATTAGAGCTTTCATCCAGAGGTCTATAATGGAGGACCAATTGCGAACTCATTATGATTCAATTAACCCCAGGAAGGATTTGTGGTCAAAGGAGATGTCTAAAATTCGTTCAATATTATAGGGGTTTGTTGGAAAAATTGCAACTTCTAGGCCCCAAAACAATGTTCCGATGAATGAGAATAGAGATCTGTCTCCGGAACCACCGATGTTTCGTCATAAGTACACATACATAAACTTTGGACGGTTCTGTGGTGATAATCAAGAGGCATGGATTTTTTCAGGCTGAACACTACTTTGAATTCTATGAAATCGCAGAAAAGTATAAGTTATCTCTCACCTCATTGTATCTCGATGAGGAAGCATTGGAGAAGTATCTATGGATTTTTCGGATCAAGCAGTTGACATATTGGAAACACTTCAGTGCGAAAGCAATGATTCAATTTCGTAAACAGCATCTCAAATCACAAAGATGTCACTTTCTAAATAATTAGCAAAGAACCTCCGTGATTGACTACCAAAGTCGTTTTGAGGATGTCTCGTCAGGATACTCTAATGTAGTCACGTCGGATATTGCATATGTTTATTCAGGATGGAACGATACAATCAACCCACCTTTGTCACAATGTTATGACGAGCAATCTGAAGGCAACAACAAAACAAATGCGCCCGCGGTGTTTGATGACTTGTCTATAGGACTTACAGACACAAATTCTATTTTATCCTGTAAGCTTAGTCAACTTGAAGTTGAGGATCCCCAGAAGATGTGTAAGTTGACAATAAGAGATACTACTGAGGCATGTCTTGTCTCTCCTAATGGTGAGGCAACTGCTTGTGAAAATGATGCTAAAAGTGAAGACAAGAATGATAAAGAAGAAATTCTGGGGCTTGCTCAATGCTTGAAAAAGATATCTTCAATTCCTTCAACTTGCAGTTATTCCAATCTTATAACTAGAGGTATAACCAGTAAACTTGGTCATGATGTGATTCTCTTGATTTTGAATTTTTTCCACCTGATAAATTTGGTTTAGAGTTTCCATTTGATCCTGGATCTAGTTTTAAAAGAGTTGTTTTGGTTCTTATGGAATCAAACTAAATGGAATATGAATTAACATGAATATTTGGTAGGAAGATAATTAATACAAAATAAAAGTCAAAGATAGTATCTTGGTAGGTGAAAATTTAGGCAAACCATAAAATGGTTTCATATTCTTAACCTTGACATTTTTGACACATAGTGATGTCATGGATGACATCAATAGGATGAATTTATTCTTATAAATAGGTGGCTCTTATTTCATTTTCAAATCATCTGCTCACTTGCCTTCTCACCATCTAAGGCATTTGTGTTCTCTCTCTTGTAGTATTTCACTTGTATTCTTTATAGAGTGAAATAAATATTGGTGCAGTTGTTCTTTGGTGGACGTAGGATCATTTTGATCTGAACAGCGTTAAATATTGTTGTTATTCCTTGTTCTTTAACTTCACGATGCCATTAACAATTGGTATCAGAGCCAAGGTTCTGTCTGAATATGCTCTATAGTTGCAGCACAGTCTGAACTTCCACATCAGAAAAGGATTACTTTGGTTTTCCAGTAGTTCCAAATACGTTGTAGTAGAAAAGGAAGAACAAGTAAAGATGAGTTCCATGAAGTTTGAAATTGATAGATTTAGTGGGCGCAACAACTTCAATATCTGGAAAATTCAGATAATGGCGTTGCTACGGAGGGAAGGTTCAGTCCATGCTATTGATGGAAAGTACCCTGATAAGATATCGGATTTTGACAAGGAAAAGATTGAAGGAGATGCATTGAGTGCAATCCAACTGTCCCTTGCACCTAACGTACTTTGTGAAGTGAGTACAAGTATCGAAGAGACGGCCAAAGAGCTATGGGAAAAGCTGGAAGGGCTTTACTAGGACCATTCAGTGACAACAAGGATGTTGTTACAACAACGTCTTCATACATTTAAGATGGATTCAGGTACTTTGTTGCAAGACCATCTAGATGCGTTCAATGAACTTGTGATGGACTTACAAAATCCTAGAATTAAAAAGGACAAGGAGACGCTTGCATGTTCTTGCTATTTTAATTGACTTAAAAATATCGTGATATTGAGAATTCAATGATTTATAGTAAACAACCTATCAAACTTGAGCAAGTGCGGCAAGCACTTAACTCTTGTGATGTGCAAATGCATTTTGAAGGAGACAAAAGTGACGAAGCTAGTGTACTCTTTGTAAGAGGTCATACTAGCGAACAGGGAATGAGCAAATCAAAGTATAGATCAAAGTCACGTGTGAAAAAAAAGAATGCAGAGTGTTGGGGATATCAAAAGAAGGGGCACTTTGAACGAGATTTTTCTATGTCGATGTCCAAAGAAAAGGTGAGTGCATCCATTGTTCAGCAAGTACATGATAATGATGATGATTATGTACTAACAACATCATGCAATAGTGGAGTCTATGACAACAAATGGGTTTTAGACTCTGGCTGTACTCTGCATATGACATTTTGAAAAGATTGGTTCAACAGCTATGAAACAAGCAGAGGAACTCTATTAATGGGCAATAATGCAACTTGTAAAATAGTTGGCGTTGGTTCAGTTCGTGTTCGCTGCCATGATGGAATCGTGAGAACTATTACAAAAATCTATCATGTTCCTGATCTGAAGAAGAATCTGATTTCCCTGGGTACTTTGGATAAACAAGGCTATAAGTACATGAGTGAAGGTGGAACTATGAAAGTGATTAAAGAATCTTTAGTCATATTGAAGGCCAAGCTGGAGAATGGACTTTACACACTTGCGGGAAGCACCATTAAATACATCTACAGTGCAGTTGATGACAAGGCAAAATTATGGCACATGAGACTAGGACATATGAGCAAATGAGGATTGGAGATGTTGAGCAACCACAACCTTTTGAATGGTCAGAAGATCAACACACTTGAATTTTGTGAGCACTGCATCTTATGGAAGCAGAAAAAGGTCAGCCTCAGCACTGGCAAGAACAAGACGGGAGGGGTGCTATACTACATCCATTCAGATTTATGGGGTCCCTCTAAGCTTCCATCGAAGGGAGGAAAGAGGTATCTTCTCACATTCATTGATGATTTTTCATGAAAGGTTTGGGTGCATTTCCTGAAGGCAAAAAGTGATGCTTTTGAAGCATTTAAAGAGTGGAAGATTTTGGTTGAAAACTAAATTGAGAGAAAAATCAAGTATCTTCGCACAGACAATGGCTTGGAGTTTTGTAGTGAAGAGTTCAATGATTTCTGCAAGGTTCATGGGATCACAAGAGATAAGACGATCAGACACACACCACAATAGAATGGAGTTGCCGAGAGAATGACCAGAGCTCTTCTTGAGAAGGCTCGTTGTATGCTCTTACAAGCCTAGATGTCCGAAGTATTTTGGGCTGAAGCAGTTCATACTGCTTCTCATATTGTCAATCGATCTCCAACATTAGTGATTGACTTTAAGACTCCGAATGAGGTCTGGTCAGGTGAACCCTCTAACTATTCATACTTGCGACTATTTGAGTGTCCAACTTATTATCATGTTAATGAAGGAAAGCTTGAAACAAGGGCTAAAATGGCCATATTTGTAGGGTATGTAGATGGAGTAAAAGGGTACAAACTTTGGTGTTTGGCTTTACTCAAATTTGTAGTTAGTAGAGATGCTACCTTTGATGAATACTTTATACTTGATCCTCGTAAAGTTTCTATGGAGTTATCAAGAAATAAGAATAACGAGCAGGTGGAGCTACTGATGGAGCTTACCAAGGAACGGGGTCAAGAGACTCAAATTGATGAGTCAAAAGATGCAGATCTTGAAGAACTTTCTTCAAATGAACCATACACAATTGTAAAGGGAAAGGACAAAAGACAGATACCGAAACCGAAACGTCTTATAGAGTAAGAAAATTTGATTGCACATGCGTTCATAGCTGCAGAAGAAGAGATTAAGGATCTCGAGCCCTCTTCGTATGTTAAAGCATCTTCTTGTAAAGATGTTGTACAATGGCAGTTAGCCATGATAGAAGAGATGCAGTCTCTTCACAAAAATGAGACATGGGTCTTAGTTAAAAGGCATGAGGACAATTGGATGCAAATGGGTCTACAGAAAGAAAGAAGGTATTTCAAAAGTGTAAGATGCTATGTTCAAGGCGAGATTGGTTGCAAAGGGTTTCAGTCAGAATGAGGGAATTGGCTACAATGAGATCTTCTCTCCAGTAGTGAATCATAGCTAAATTTGCGTGCTATTAGCATTGGTTGCACAATTTGATTTAGAGCTTCAATAGCTTGATGTCAAAACTGCTTTCTTACATGTTGATATAGAAGAGACAATCTATATGGATCAGCCTGAAGGTTTCCTAGCTGAAGGAAAAGAAGACCATGTATGCCAACTGAAGTAGTCTTTGTATGATTTGAAACAATCCCCTAGACAGTGGTACAAGAGATTTGGTGCATTCATGACTACACATGGATTTTTGAGGAGTGCATTTGATAGCTGTGTGTATCACAAGAATATATGTTGATGATATGCTTATTGCTGCTAACAACATCATAGAGATGAATATTTTAAAGAAACTGTTGAGCAAGGAATTTGACATGAAGGATTTGGGAGTTGCAAAAAGAATTCTTGGAATGGACATTTCAAGAGAAAATGGTGTTGTACATCTTTCTCAAAAGAGGTACATCAAAAAAGTTCTTGAGAGATTCAATATATGCGTATGAGCAATCCTGTAAGTACACCATTAGCTCCTCATTTCAAGCTCTCAGAGTTACAATGTCTCGGTCAATGGATGGGGTGGAGCATATGTCAAATGTTCCTTATGCAAGCGCAGTTGGTAGCATTATGTATGCTATGGTGTGCACACGTCCAAATATTTCTGAATCTGTAAGTGTGGTAAGTAGGTACATGGCAAATCCAGGAAAAAGGCACTGGGAAGCTCTCAAGTGGATATTAGGATATCTCAAAGGAGCTCCTGATGTTGGACTAACCTTCCGTAAAAGTGAAGGTATTTAAATTCTCGGTTATGTAGATTCTGACTATGCAGGAGATCTTGATCGAAGGAGGTCCACAATTGGATACTTCTTTACTCTCGTTGGCAGTGCCGTTAGTTGGAAATCGACTTTACAATCTATTGTCTCTTTGTCTACAACAGAGGCAGAATATATGGCAGCAACGGAGGCAATGAAAGAAGTTATCTGGTTGAAAGGTTTGGTGAAAGAATTGATTCGGTTCAGCCTGAACCAAGTCTAAGATTTGATAGTCAAAGTGCTATTCATTTGATTAAAAATCAAAGATTTCATGAGCGCACCAAACACATTGATGTCAGATTCCATTTTATTCGAGATGTCGTAGAAGAGGGATCTATCAAGGTTGAGAAGGTTATCACAGACGATAACACTGCAGACATGTTGACCAAAATAGTCCCGCTTGCCAAGTTTGCACATTGCAAGGGCTAGGTGGGAATATGCATCAAGTGATGCAACTCTGGGGCAACAACTGCTAGGTGGAGCTAGTATCTTCAACAAATGTTTGATTCTTATTGTTTCTTACAATAGGATTGCCCTGTAAGCTTAGAAGTTTTGGTCGGGGTTGTTTATACACATGCTCGGAACACAAACCAAGGTGGATATTGAAAGAGTTGGTTTGGTTCTTATGGAATCAAACTTAATGGAAGATGAATTAACATGAATATTTGGTAGGAAGATAATTAATACAAAATAAAAGTCAAAGATAGTATCTTGGAAGGTGAAAATTTAGGCAAACCATAAAATGGTTTCATATTCTTAACCTTGACATTTTTTACACATAGTAATGCCATGGATGACATCAATATGATGAATTTATTCCTATAAATAGGTGGCTCTTAATTCATTTTCAAATCATCCTCTCACTTGCCTTCTCACCTTCTAAGGCATTTGTGTTTTCTCTCTTGTAGTATTTCACTTGTATCCTTTATAGAGTGAAATAAATATTGGTGCAGTTGTTCTTTGGTGGACGTCGGATCATTTTGATCCGAACCACGTTAAATATTGTTGTTCTTTCTTGTTCTTTAACTTCATATTTCCGCTAAAAAAGTTTACTTGCTATCTATAATTTGGTATTTTGTGTTGTCTCGAGTGATTTGGATCATGATAAGTTTATCATATCAACCTTGAGAAATTTTTGCAACTGGCTGGATACTTGGCAGGGGAGAAATAGTTATACTTTCTTATTGTCTAAATCAAGAGAGAATGTTATGGAGGAGAAAGTACAGAGTATGCTTCAAGAATTTGTTGAAAGATACTCCAGGCAGTCAACAAATATTTCGGTCAATAGAGTTGTTAAACTCTTGCGTGCTATTGGTCTAATTCATAAATCAAGGAATATCTCACGACATATTCACTTTAATCCTGGTCAGTTTCTTGATTGTGGTGCATTTCCTTTTGACAGTTTGTTATATCATTTCGTGGTCTATCTTCGGGTACAAACTTGTCAACCTCGGCTGCCACGACCACTTCGAAAGCCACCTTTCTCGGTGTTCTTATTGAATTGTCTAGCCAAATTGAGAAATCTATTGAAATAGAATCGAAATTCGACTTTGATGGGCTTGTCATAATTGATGAGGTTGATTCCAAGATAAATATTCATCTATTCGCTGCAAATTTAAAAAGTAAAATGCAGCCTGCAACTGATGTACTTGCTAATCTATTACACGAGTGGAAGGTATTGAAGTTACGGAATGGATACAAGGTGAAGCTTAAAGTTATGCACCTTACTGGTTACACATTTTGGGGTGCCATTGAGAGGGTAGATTTGGTTGTGCTCCATATATTACATTATGGCTTAATTTTAATGGAGAGACATGGGAAAGAAGGAGCTTCTAAAATTGATCGTCGGTATTTGAAGATGGACAATTTTATCTTTGACGGGTTGGAGTATGTTATAAAGTATCATTTGCATCATATATCAATTAATAGAAAAGGAATTGATGTTGAAAACGAATGGAGCGAGGACATCGCAGAATTTGTTAGCTATATCAATGGTTCTTTTTAGTTAATATTGTTAAGGTATATACTATTAATCATGTGTTTTGACATAGTATTCTAAAAATATTCAAGATAAAATATCTAAGTGGGAGATTGTTAGGGTATATATTTTTATTAATGCAATTGGATATAGTACATTATAACAATTGTGATGGTTAAAAGTCTAAGTGGGAGATTGTTGGGATATATACTATTAACCATGTGTTAAGAAATAATATTTATTAGAGAATAAATATTTCTTAAAATTCAATAGATCATATATTCGTTTATGGTGTCTATTTACTTATATAGTAGATGATTTAGTGTGTAGAATTTTAGCTTATACACAGAAGATTAAATCATGGGTTCTGATAAGTATAAAGTTTTTGGTTCACAATCTAGGATGGAAATTGGACATGTCATCGGGTACGATTGTAGCACAAGATTATATGTAATTTGTCCTGATTATGAGAACTGTATAGTTCCAACTTCTTGTGTTTGTACATTTTGTATGTATTGAACGGGACCGACTAGAGATAGTTGTTTAGACTGACTGACAAAAACATATTCTCTAAAGTATTCAATGTACTTATATTCTTAATCCTGATATAACTATTATAATTTGTATATATTAATTGTCGTATTGATTTATTAAAAAGTGAGATTCTGAGATGAGTCAATATGCCTGGTAAGTTGGATGATAATAATATATATTGGTGAAATAATAAGTTAGTTGATTGAATTCATGTCTCATTATAGAGATTGATTGATATGCCTTTTTGAGAAATTTATAAGTTTTCATTGTGTCAAATCTTGCAAGTGGATTTATGAATCCGACACATGAAATAAGTTAAGTAGTGCTCTAAAGGAAATTAATCATTAAGTTAAATTCGTCAGTAATTTAATTTATTGATTAGTATCTGAAATCTTAACATGGGGAATTACATAAGTGTTTAATAGTGAATTACGAAATAGAGAAGTGCAATTACGAATTTCTAGTGGAATGATTTATAATTTATTATGGTAAGAATAATTCAAATTAATTATTTGGAATTATTTCCATAGTAGGAAGTCTCAGTAATTAATTATGTGGTCCCTATAATGCCCATATTTAAGAACTCAGAATCTTATTTCTATACAAAAAGGAAGAATAATATGGGTTTTTCTAGTCTTCTAGAAAAACCAGGTTTTCTAGTCCTTTTTGGATTAGAAAGAAATCTCTATAAATAGGGATTCTCTTAACCTAGAAAAAAAAAGATGATTAGTTTTCTATTCAATACTTGTCCACCCAAGAATTGGGAGAGTTCAGATGTGACTTGGGATCACTGTAGAAGACCATAACTATCTTGTAGATTCGCTTGAAAGTCAATCTATCTTGGGGATTCGATTGAAGGTATTCGCTCACGTTTCAAGAGGTAATTCTTGAATTAAATTTTATTATGTTTATGTGTTCTAGCATGATATTTGTTTTAGCATAAACGGTATCGGTTATCTATTATTCATGTAAGTAGTAAAGATCCAAATATGCTTACGCTGTGCATATATAATTTTCCAACAAACATGTCATTTGTTCCTTGTGATTCTGCCAGTAACGCTTCTCAGATCAAAGTCATGATATATGGAAGTTTGAAAGACATCATTAGGTGGTTTACTCTTTTGGACACTTCTCAAATTATCATACATCTTTGCCATGCTATCTTGTACAAAGTGATGAAGGTTCGAAAGCTAAGCAAGAGTGATGGAGTTAATTCTGCAATCCACATAGCTGCCAACAAAATTATCATATTATTCCTAATGGTTTTCACCTGTAGCAGCCAAGGCAATTATAATACTCCAAGCCGTCGAATGAAGTTTCCTCACATGAACCTTGAGGACAAGGTTCTTTTTGAGGGTGGGAGTATTATTGTGAACCAAATTGACCCTGTAAGGGCCCACGGGCTATTATAGAGTTTTATTTGGGATCCAGGCCCATTTACACTTTGTTAAAAGAAGACCAGGAGTTTGAACAACAGTTAATGAAAATTATGTCGAAACTTTGGCTTTCAGTTACCTCTCATCCTCTTTCTCTGTTCTAATATCTCATTCCCTTCTTGTTACCTTCTTCTATGTTAATCTATCTGTAATTAGTATGTTAGTACTTTATTGTGCGTATTATACGTTGTAATCTGTATCCAGTGAATATTAGGAAATCGGGTTTGTTACATAAAACCACACTTTTAGCACGTTTTAAAATAAGGGTAAAAAAAGCTTGAAAAACAGCACTGATTTTTTTTTTAAAAATAAACTAAAACTAAAAAAGAAAAATAAATAAATGTTGTCCCAGGGATTTGAATTGGAGGCGTGCAACTTACTTGCCACTGATCCATCTATTTCTATTTTTTATTGACGGAGTTCAAAATATGTATATATATATATATA
>NC_028646.1:6547811-6555953 GCF_001406875.1 Solanum pennellii | reverse complement strand
ATATATATATATAAAATTATATTTTTTTGTCAAAGGGGTTAGGGTGAACTTCCTGGACCCAACGTGGGTCCGCCCTGCTATCGACCGACTCGTAAGGAGATTTGCATGAAACACCACTGATTAGATCCACACCTACACAACAAAATACAAGTGTTATCAAAAACAAAAAGTTGTAAGGTCATTTGGGGATTTAAGCGCAAATAAAGTGTAGGCTTTATTACAAAAAGGTGCAAATGGAGAGAAAAAAATACAAATATGCATATGTAGTCCAATATTACTACTCATAAGCATGAATAAAAATACAAAAATACAAAGTTCTTCATCACTTTTTGAATTTTCAGTGCTCAACACTCCAATGAGGCTTCCGTCTTCTCTCAGTCTTCGTGTAATTGCTCAAGTGTCGATCTATTGTATGGTAGAGTGACTAATATCAGAGAATTTGAATTCCATAATTTGACATGTAAATGACAAGTGGTCTTGTATAGGACATACATAGGACTTACATATACCCATGATGTTCCTTTCAGCCAAATAGTCACCTAGTGTCTCTTTGCATCTCCAATTTCAGGTGTTGAGAGAAATATACAACAATTTAAACTATGAACATGTTATATTTAAATCCTGATTCGAAAGCAGGGCATAGCGAACAAACCTGATACTTAAACTTCTAATAACTAATCCTGCAAGAAAGCACTGCATCGATTCTTCATCGTCTGCCCAGACAAATTCCAAAACAGTCTTAAAAGATAATTCATACAAAAACAACAATCTGTCATGAAATAAACGCTAAACGCACCAAAGTTGACCACTGTATTCTCGATATGAGGGTTAGTCATCAAGACAAACTGGCCCGCATAACTGGGATATGTAATTATCTCCTCATACATGTAATATCAGGAAATATAAATAGCAGCACGTAAATAGACACTCAGAAGAAAAAAGTTTCAAGTAGAAAGAGTTGAAAGTAGAGAGCAAATAAACTTGTTCTTTTCTGCATTCTCTGAATAACTCTATGAGGTATTGGTGGAAAATAATCAACATACACATGTTGGAATTAATGCATCTACGTTTAGTCTTCCAAAATTGTCTCTTAATTTTTCAAGTAGTCTTTTAGGATTTCGTAATACATGTATCTAGTAAATTGTGATACATGTATTTAGTTATTTGTGCAAGACCTTTGATTTACATTATTACTAGTATAAATAGAGATGTAGTTGATGAGTGTAATCATCTCAAGTGATCTTAACACTATGTTTGGATTATTGTTATCCATTGTATTGTATTGTATCGTTACTATACCTACAATGTTTGTTTTGATTGTTATTTAAAATGTATTGTACTGTATTGTTAAATTTCGTTGTTACGTAACAATGAAAACCCCTGGAACAACCAATTTGGTGTGTTCCCATTGTTACGTAATTCCTTTTTTCAATTATATCTTTATATAATATTTCAAAATACTATTTTACTCTTTACCTTAATTATTTAAATCTAGTTAAACCTCCTACTCTAGGATAATAAAGAATATTTTTGTAAATTTATAAATTACAATACAGTACGATAAAATCAAACCAAACAACTAAAAAGTTATTAAACAACAACAAACAATATCGTCTAGCCAAACATTGTATCTACCACACAATACAGTACAATAGAGTGCAATACAATACAATACGTTATGAAAGAATGGGTAACAATGATCCAAACAAAGTGTAAGTAGCCTATAATAAACTTGAGCATTCTCTAAAGATACTATTTTCCTTCCATATTTCCTACAAATTCGTATCAAGAGCAGGTTTCGTTCTTAATCTTCGGTTAAGTGAAGAAAAATAATGGCAGCCAAACAAATGAAGGTGTTGATTTTTCAATTGTTCTTACTCCATTTTTTGATGGAACTGATTTTGAATATTGGAAGATAAAAATAAGAACACATTTGAAAGCTGAAGGTTTGTGGACTATTGTTGCAAATGACTTTCAAGAGCGAGACAACGATGGTGATCTTACAGCAGCAAAGATGAAAAATCTTGAGGCTAAGTATCGTCAAGATGCAAAAGCCTTGAGCAAAATCCAAATGAGAGTCTCAAGAGCATATTTTGCGAAAATTGCTACTTGTTAGACTACAAAGGAAGCTTGGGATTCTCTGTAAACTGAGGTGTATGGTGATGAAAAGGTACGCACTATAAATCTTCAAACTCTTAAAAGAGAATTTCAAAATTTGAAGATGATGGAGAATCTGAAAAAAAAATGATGAATATTACACAAGAATCATGAATATTGTTAATGAAATGAGATATCATTGTGATACAATTTCTGACCAACAAGTTGAGGAAAAGATTCTAATTAATGTCACAGAAAAGTATGAGTACATGTTTCTATCACCAAGGAGAAGAAAGATCTTTCTAAGCTTTCCATCAAAGAGCTCGTTGGATCATTCCGTGCATACGAGAAGCGAAGATTTTTTCATGAAGATCAACTCAAAGAGACGACTTTCCAGTCTAAAAAAAACAAATAACAATCCTCAAAATTTCTCAAAAATTAACAGAAGAAGAATCACAAGCCAAAAAAGAAGCAGGATCATGATGGTTCTTCCAAGAAGGTTAAAAAAAAGGTGAGAAAAACTCTAGTATTTTTTGTAAAGTATGCAAAAAGACTAATCACAATGCAGAAAAATGTTGGCACAGAAGCCCCAATGTAACTTTTGTAAAAAGTTTTGCCACATTGAAAAGTATTGCTGGCACAAGAAACCAGAGCAAGCAAATTTTTGTGAAAAACAGGAGGAAGAAAGGGAAGAAAACCTTTTCTTTGGTTCTAAATATGATGCTTCAACAAAAAGTAATGAATGGTATGTTGATAGTGGTTGTAGTAATGACATGACTGGAGATGAAAAGACTTTTCTGTCAATTAATAATAGCATTTATGATAAAATTGGGCCAAATCAAGTCATTGTTGAGGTAAAGATGATAAAAAGAAACTTCTCTTTGCAATTTCATTACAATGCATTAAAAAATGAAATTATAGATGATTCATGGCTTTGGCACAAAAGATTTCCATGGTTTGAAGCTTCTCAAGCAAAAAGACATGGTGCAAGGCCAACCTGAGATACATACTGAGGTGGATCCATGTAAAAGTTGTATAATGGGAAAGCAACATACGAAGTCTTTTCCAAAAGGGGTGACTTGGAGAGCAAGTTTACTTTTGGAACTAATCCATATCGACATTTGCGGACCAATGAAGACTCCATCTCTTGGAAGTCAAAGGTATTTTCTAATCTTTATTGATGATTTCTCAAGAATGACTTGAGTTTATTTCTTGAAAGAAAAGTCAAAAGCATTTGCTACATTCAATAAATTTAAAGCTCTTGTTGAGAAGCAAAAAGGTTGCAGCATCAAAATCATTCGCAGTGATAGAGGAGGTGAAAACACAAGTAGAGAATTTGATGAATATTGCAAAAATGAAGGCATTCAGAAACAACTTACAGCAAGGTATACTCCTCAACAAAATAGTCTATCTGAAAGAAGAAATAGAATAAACCAGAACTACGATGAATGAGAAAGGGCTGCCAAAATATTTTTGCGCAGAAGCAGTGCATACAGCAATGTACATCCTTAACAGGTTCCCGACAATGGCACTAAAGGACAAGACACCTGTTGAAGATTGGAGTGGAATGAAACCTTCTGTAAGTCATTTTAAGATTTTCGGGTGTATTTGTTATGCTCATGTACCTGCTGAGAAAAGAACAAAATTGAATGAAAAAGTACAAAATGTATATTTCTTGGTTATAGTGATGTGACAAAAGGATATAGGCTTCTCGATGTCAAAACTAACAAACTTATTGTTAGTAGAGATGTCATTTTTGATGAAAAAACAACATTGAATTGGAGGGATAAAAATATAGAGAATAATGTTATCATATCCAGCTCCAATGAATGACTACTGTTGCTTGCTCTCAGGTGGCCTCTCACCAGCCGGACCATCTGCTGCATTTGCTCTACCAATCCTCTGTGACATGAAATAAACAATTCAGTATGTCTAGTATTATGGAAGAGAAATCATATGAAAGAACTTCCATTGAGGAAACATGAGTATGTCGGTCATACCTGGCGAGCAGCAGAAGATGACTGTAGTAACATTTGAAGTAAGGGGGAAAACGTCATGATCGTCTCCAAATAAGTATTTAGCCACTAAGCAAGGAAGTCAGTACCTTTTTCTTGTTGCTGCTATCATCTTCATCCTCATCATCCTCGTCATCTTCGTAATCATCCTCGTCCTCTTCATCATCCATTTCATCATCCTCATCTTCCAAGTCAGCAAAATCATCTTCGGCAGCTTCCTCAGTGAACCATGAAACCGCATGAGGAATAATCTTATCTCGGATAGTTTATCTGCATAGACAATCAGGATATGAATCTCAGCAACTAAATGGGAAGTTTGAAATTGAGCAAGTACAGATATCATCAGCATCATCTTACTGCAGTAATTTTTTCAGTATAATCTTCCTGAGTGATTTATTTTCTGAATGGTACAATATTCTCTTTAATTGGTATTATCATGGTCATAGAAATTGATATTTTCATGTCAACTTATGCAATATCATAGTCTTGTTCCATCAAACCTTGAAGTTCTTCAGCCTGTCCAAGAAGTAGAGAGAAAATGTTGATTCAAATTGAACCTCACAAGAAAATAAAACAGTAGACAGCATCATCATCAATAACCTCGAGAAAATTGACACACAAGAAAATGAAACTTACAGCATCTTCATCAATATCCTCTTCGTCCTCTGGAACTTGAGGTGGACTAAAGAAGTTGAAGAAACTTTCGCATTGTTCTGTTTTCATAATAGGCTTGGCATTCTTTGAGCCCTTCTTTGGCTTCTTCTTTAGAATCTTTTGTGTCAAACATTTTCCTGGATACCATTCTATCTCGGTCCTACAGATTGTCAGCAATGAGAAGTCATTACGGAGAAAACAGAATAAATATATCAATCAAAAACTTGGCTACAGATTAATACGTCACATACCCTATGGCCTTCTCCAGAATGGGTTCATCTTCATGTTCTGGGTTCATCTTCATCAATCATGTGATATGTTTTAGTCAGCACAGTATTCTTGAAGTACGGATTCGTATGAAAGAAAAACTCAAGCTTAAATCCCTTGTGACTCATCAATCCTTGTCCACTTTATATCCTTGAGAAGTTTGAGTGCGCCTTGATCTCGCTCTGAAATCTGTACTGACAGAATTGGATCAGATTACGGTAGGTGGACTTGCAGGATACAAGAAAATTGAAGATGATTAACAACTAACCTCCTCAGCTAGCACTTCATTATTCTTCATTGCAGTGACCCAGAAATCAGGGACTCCTTTCCCTATCAACAGCCAATGTCAAGAGTATCTGATCACAAATAAGAAAGCATAAACCCTAACTTGATACTCCCCATGCCCCAATTTATGTGGCACCATCTAACTAGACACGATTTAAGAAAAAAAAAAGACTTTTGAAACTTGTGGTTATTGTACATATTTGTGTGGTTATAAATTATTACATCAAGAGCAAAAGGGGAATTTCAAAGTTTAAGTTTTTTCTAATTATGGAAAGGTGACATTCTTCTTTGGACAGACTAAAAAGGAAAGGAGGCTACATAAATTGGGACATGGAGGAGCATTTACATACCCGCTGCATCTTTATCCTCTTCCTGGTCCGCTGCTGCTGCCTCTGTCACCTCACCATCAACTTCAACAACTCCATTCACAATATTGAATCTATGTATTTTTTATTTTTTGCTAACATTACTTTGAGAATGACCAATGGATGCAAGATACAAAAATAAATGCTGCAGCACCACCAACCTTAATATATAAAGGCTGATACAACTTTCGGTATTTGGCTTCAAGCGCAGCTCTCTCAAAAAATTTTGCCTCCAAATCATCATGCTGAGACTGAATTTAAGACAAAAGAGAAACATTATTCAACATCCAAGATTACAAAGATAAACAATCAGATCAAACAGCAAGAACCTGAGAAAGAAAGATATAAGCAACTATACAGATACAAAAATTAACTCAAAAGAAGTTTTGACTATTTTGGCAACTAATGCACATAGTATGTTGTAAATCAAGGGATAATTTCCTCAATAACTCACAATTATGTGACTACCCAAATATATGCTACGACTCTGGAAGACACTTGAGAGGTGTTTGGTTAGCGGACTAAATTATCACAGTATTTTAGTCATGGGATTATAGTCCTTGGACTAATCTATTAATCCCAAGTTAGATGGTATATGGTGGAATATCCAACATTAAATTCGGGATAAAATTTATACTGTGTTGTCACTGTTTTGTTGACTGCATAAATTTATCATGAAATAAATCTATCCCAAGCTAAAGTTGGGATATCCACCTTATCCCACATACCAAACAACCGCTTAAGATGGAAAAATAATATCTCCACTTCACGTTAAGAAGCAAAATTTATGTTTCACCCTCAAAGGACAAAAGAATATGCTGATACAGCATCATGAACAGAACCAGGAAAAAAAATGGAAGATCAAAAGGACAAAAATCTTGAGAAAATCCAAGATTTTTATCAGCTTAATAGAAAGGTAGTTCGACTTGTTACAATTTTATAGATGCTTATTCAAACAAAAAAAAGAAATAGTCGGCCTATTTCATGAGCTATATACATAACCCCCGAATGTCAAACAGCACAAAAGATCTTGGTAAAATTCTAACTAAATTTCCCAGTGAAAATAGGCTCTTAGAATGAACACACGTAAGAAATGCCTCAAATCCAAAGCCAGTTGGAGTAATAAATCCTCTGCATCTATTCCATTTGGGTTCATTTTATTCAAATACTCCAATCGTTAACGTCTAAGACAAGCAAAGGGTTCTATAAAATAAGGGTATCTTTGAATTTAATTTGTATCCTACAAGAACATAATGTAAGTGTACAAAACAAAAACTAAACCACAAACAACTTACATAGCATACAAATATTAGATGATTAGCCAAAAGACGACAACAACAACAGCATACCCAGTGTATTTCCGAAGGGGGAGTGTACCCTAGACCTTACCCCTATCTTGTGGAGATAGAGAGGTTGTTTTCAAAAGACACTCGACTCAAATAACACACAGCAAGGCAGTTTGAGAAAGACAATACAGAGGTAAAACAAAGCATAGCAAATAAATCAGCCAAAAGACACCAGTTGATACATATTCAAGCGACAGTAGTGTATAGGCTAAACATGCCTGAATCTCTCTCAGAACTTCAACACGCTTTCTGACATTGGGCGAGAGATATTCAAGCAAGTTTGTGTGCTTCCCAGTAAGGTTTTGAAGTTTATTCTGCAAAGCATCACCAAAATCACTACTTAAATGAAACAAAACAACCACACAAACATGTAATAAAGGAAGGAAACAAACTCACATTGAGAACATTAACAAGGTCTGCTCTGTCCCCAGCATCCAGAGCTACAAAATGAATTTCAATTAGAAAAACTCAAATGAATACAACCTCATAGGGGGCGCTAACGCGACCTTCCTTCAGCTGGCTTCACCCACATACCAAGTGTAATCCCCACAAGTGAGGTTTGGAGAGTGTGTCTGTACACAACCTTACCCCTACCTTGTCACAGTAGAGAGGTTGTTTCCACTACACCCTCGGCTCAAGTAACACATATCGACAATCAAGTATGTAAAGCAGATATTAAAACAAAGGAGGAGAATACCATAGCAGACAACAAGTAATATGATAATTGAGGCAAAGAAATCTAAGAAACAACAGTAAAACTAAAATCAAATAATAAACTAGTATGAGAGTAATAATAACAGTATCTAATAAAAACTCAAACTAAGGGTGTGTTTGGTACGAAGGAAAATGTTTTCCATGGAAAATGTTTTCCTAGAAAATGTTTTCCTGGAAAACAAGTAGATTTTGGACTTATTTTCTCATGTTTGGTTGGTGAGTAGAAAATATTTTCCGGAAATGATTTTTAGTGTTTGATTTATAAATAAAAAATATTTTTGAGAGACATTTTTTGTTTTTATTAGAGTAGAAAATAATTTATGAATTTGACAAATATTTTTTTTAAAAAAAAATTATTTGGGGTGGTGGTGGGGTGAGGGTGGGGGCAGGGGGTAGGGA
>NC_028646.1:6485159-6547492 GCF_001406875.1 Solanum pennellii | reverse complement strand
GGAGGGCTGGCCGGTGGTGGATGGGTGGGGGGTCAAGGATCGGATAAAAAAAAATTTAAAATTGATTTTTTTAAAAAAAAATTGTTGTTTTTCCAAATAAAAAAATGTAATTTGAAATTGGAGGAGAGTTTTGAAAAATGTTTTCCTTAATTTTTTAAGGGAAGTCATTTTCCTTAATTTTGAGAAAAATGAGTTGATTTAGAAAACATTCTCCAAAACTTTTGTCCCAACCAAATATGAGAAAATTGGAAAACGTTTTCTACTTTTAAGGAACCAAACTTCACAAGATAACTCAGAAGTAAAACAGTTGTCTTTTCAGATAAAGTTCATCTCCTTATGCATTAGAGTTCATTTGGTAGCCCGATAGAATCATGCAGGTATTAATTATTTGATCTTCTACCCCACATACAAATAATACACCAATTCACTCCTAACAAAAACACATATTATTTACATAGATTTCTAAATTCCAAACCAAAACTTCATATTACTTTCGTACGTAAAAAACTTACTTCCTAACTAGCTACTAAACATACGAGAAATTCTCTAAGATGCTTGTTACTAACTACCAAAAGATTCATCTTTTAAAGAAACACAAAACTTTTCACTGACAAAATACATATAAAATTATTATATGTCTATTGGAACTACATTTGGTTGCTCATGCTCATATCCACAATGGTCTAGCAGAAATCATTGATTAAACGTCTTCAGTGGATAGTTAGGCCATTACTAATGAGGATAAAACTTCCTCTTTCGGTATAGGGGCATGCTATTTTGCATGCAGCAACACTTGTGCGCATAAGGCCAACCAATTTTTATGATTTCTCCCCTTTACAGTTGACTTTGGAAAAAGGGTCAAATATTTTCCGCCTTAAAATTTTTGAATGTGTGGTATATGTATAAATTGCTCCACCGCAACGCAAAAAGATGAGTCCCCAAAGAAGGTTGGTAATATATGTTGGATATGAATCTCCTTCTATTATAAAATATTTGGAACCCATGACTGGAGATTTATTTACAGCAACATTTGGTGATTGTCATTTTGATGAATCTGGATAGACAACATTAGGGGAGAGACATAACAAATTGGAAAATTAGATAGATTGGAATGCAATATCACTATATCATTTAGATCCTCGAACAAATCAATGTGAATAAGAGGTTTAAAAGATCTTTTATTTTCAAAATATTGCAAATCAATTGTCAAATGCATTTACTAACCTTTCAAGGGTTACTAAATCTCATGTTCCAGCTGCAAATGCTTCTGTTCGAGTTGATATTCCGATAGAACAAACAGTTAATGCAAATGAGTATGGACCACATCTAAAACGTGATAGACCAATTGATTCTAAGGATAAAAATCCTTGAAAAAGAAAAGGAGAAAATGATCATAATATGAAAGCGAGTGTTCAAGGAGAGCCTTAAGACATAACAAATGATGAGACAATAGAAAATGTTGAGATATATGAAAATAATGAAAATGAATAATTCTCAATAAGTTATGTCTCGATTGAAAAAAAGGTGGAACTGAAATGATGTTGTGGTTGATAACAATTTTGCATATAATGTTGCTACTGAAAATGCAACAAAATGAGGATCATGAACCAAAATTTATCGATAAATGCAGACAGAGAAATGATTGGTCAAAATGGAAGGACGCAATTCAAGCAGAGTTAACTTCACTGAAAAACATGAAGTTTTTGGATCAATAATCCAAACACGTGAAGGTGTCAAGCCAGCGGGGGTATAAATGAGTTTTTGTAACGAAAACAAAATGAAGAAGGTGCAGTCGTAAGATATAAAGCACGACTAGTGGCTTAGGAATTTTCGCAAAGGTTTGGCATTGCCTATGTAGAAACATATTCTCCTGTAGTAGATACAATTACCTTCCAGTATTTAATGAACTTGGTAGTTCATGAAAATCTTGAAATGCACCTAATGGATGTGGTCACTGCCTATTTATATGGCTCATTGGACCACGATATTTTTATGAAAATTCCTGAAGGATTCTAAGTGCTTGAAGCATACAATGGTTCTCGAGAAACTTGTTCAATAAAGATTCAAAAAATTTTATACGGATTAAAATAGTCAGGGCGAATGTGTTATAATCGTCTTAGTGAATATTTGTTGAAAGAAGGATTTAAAAATGATCCAATTTGTCCTTTTGTTTTTATGAAAAGGTCTATATCTGAATTTGTCATGATAATTATATGTGTTGATGATTTGAATATCGTTGGAACTCCTGAGGAGCTTTCAAAGACATTAAAATGTCTGAAAAATGAATTTGAAATGAAAGATCTCGGAAAGACAAAAAATTTTCTTGGACTACAAATTGAACATTTTGCAAATGGGATGTTTGTTCATCAATCAACATATACTAAAAATATATTAGAGAGATTTTTTACATGGATAAAGCACATCCATTAAGTAGTTTGATTGTGAGATCTATTGATATAAATAAAGATCCATTTCTATCTCATGAAAATGAAGGTGAACTTGTTGCTAATGAAATATCATATCTTAGTGCAATTGGTGCATTAGTTTATCTTGCAAATAATTCTAGACATGATATAGCTTTCTCGGTAAATTTGTTAGCAAAAAGATTTAGTTCTTCTACAACACGAAGACACTAGAATGAGATTAAGCATATATTTAGATACCTCCGAAGGACTATTGATATGAGAATGTTTTACTCAAATGAATACAAGTTAGAATTGACTGATTATACAGATGCAGTATATTTGTCTGATCTCCATAAAGGTCGATTGCAGATAGGTTATTTATTCGCATGTGGTGGTACAACTATATCATGGTGTTCAACAAAACAAATTGTGGCTGACACTTTCTCTAATCATGCAGAGTTAATAGTCATTCATGAAACGAGTCGATAATGCATTTGGTCGAGATCAATAACTCAACACATCAAGAAACATGTGGCCTTGCTTTAGAAAGAGATGTTCTAACAATATTGTATGAAGATAATGTTTCATGTATAGCTCAACTGGAAGGGGGATACATTAAAGGAAATAGAACAAAATACATTTCACCAAAATTCTTTTTCACTTATGATCTTCAAAAGAAAGGTAATATAGATGTTCAACAAGTTTGCTCAAGTGATAATTTAGCATATATGTTTACTAAGGCATTTCCAACTTCAACCTTTGAGAAATTGAGATACAAAATTGGAATGTGTCATCTTCAAGATATTAAATGATGTTTTCATCAAGGGGAGTAAATACGCGCTGCACTTTTTTCCTTAATCAAGATTTTTATTCCACTAATTTTTTTCTTGGTAAGGTTTTTAACAAGGCAAAAAACAATGCATAGTAAGAATAACTGTGTACACTCTCTTTTATTCTTCTAGATTTTATTTTGTATATGGGCATTCAAAGGGGAGTGTTGTAAATAATGAAATGTGGATGCCATGTATAAAATTCATACTTCATCACTTTAAAAGATTTAATTATGACTTTAATGGACTTAATTATGACTTTAAGAGATCTCTTTCATGACTTGGAAGTATTAGAGATATACTTACTTTCTATATATAGTCATCTTATATGTAGATACAAATGCATTTGAAATATTGAAAGATTGGAAGAAAAATATTACTACTCTTTCTCTCTATTTCTTTGTTATTAAATTTCTAATACTTTATTTTATAATAAAATTATTAATTTTAGTAACTTATTGCATTTTTCATGTAATGCTTTCCTTGTAAGTTGTTTTCAAACAGGTTAAAGATTTAAGTCTCAATTTACCAACTACCAATCATTATTAATTTGACCAGTTATTCGAATCAAGCAAAATAAATTAATTAAAAAGGAGTGTGTTAGTTTTTAATTAATTATCATATCATTTTTTTAAAGGAATTTATCAATCTATATTAAACTCACTTTTCACTAATTCAAATGCCTAGTTCATACAAATGACACTCCAAAATGAATAGAACACTTATCTTTCGTATCGCAACATTTTACACAGACTTTATCATATAGGTACAAAGATAGTTTTTGATAGAGTAATTTTTTATATATACATAAAAGTATCATCATAAAAAACACAACTCAAATAGTGAAAAGAATACTTATCTTTCATACAGCAAAGATGCATGCAGATCTTACCCCTACCTTTATCGAACATGTAGAGGTTGTTTTCGATAGGCTAAGTTTTCCTGACAGCAAATATAGAAAGAAGCGGGAAAAATTCGGAAAATAGATTTTTAAAACAAGGAAAAATTGGGGTAGCTCAACACAAATTTATAGACAACAGAAGTGAACTCATCGTGAATGACAGAGTGATAAAAACAATTAAAACTCCATGGAAACCAATCTCTCTTGTGATCTTGAGGTAAGAAAATGTTAGTCACTCCATTTTCCTTCTTTGGATAACCCTGATAGTATCATTTCTTTGGATGAATTGAGTGAAATAGTGCCTCGATTTCTTCCTTGGCTCGTTCGAGTACATTTGTCATACCCCGAGAGCACATCCTAGAAGATATGACACTCTCGGAGTGCGACGCGACATACTTGACCTCTCGGAGGTCTTGTACAAGCCATTTGACATCATTCGTTGCATACATGTATGAAAAGTAGTGCGGAATTGAAAATTTAACACGAAACATCTTAAAATGTCTTTCATATAAAACCAATGGAAAACTCTAAGTCTCAATATATGTCATCCTTATACTTTAAGAAATACTTAAGACACGACCCATACAATCAAAATATAACAATCTAACATCTATTACAATACTTTGAAATAAAGAAGTCTAAAGACAAGTATGCCCTCGAGTCAAGTGAGGACATACTTCAACTTGCTTGAAAGAATCCTAATCTCCAAGCTTTTCTTCAAGACGCTTCTCACCTTCCACCACACCTTTAGATTAACAAAATGTATGGAGTTAGTACAAACACATGTACTAAGTATGACTTAATGCATAAAATCATGAGAAACAAACATTTATAAAAAAAAAAGATATGCTCTTTTTGATTAAAACTTCATAGCATAAGCATAAGAATCACATTTAAACACCAAATAACACAATAAGAATTCATTACAATTTATACTTAATCTATAGGAACATTACAGTAAACCTACATCAAGCTTACAGTAACTTCACTATAAGTTCAATATAACTTCCAATGAAATTCATAGCATCAAAGTATATCCAAAAACACATAAATATGAGATCCTCCTACCCAAAATCTAAGGCTCACTTGAGTGGGTTATGAAGCGAAAGCCCATAAATCCCTTCACACACACCTAAGAGATCCGTTAGACTATCTAGAATAGGATCATTCTCACTTCATACACTAAGGTATATATAATATGACATTCTGCTTCCCAAAGGTTATCAAAAGACTTACTTAAGTAATTCAAGAAGAGAACGCCCATACACCCTCTCCAAAATTACTTAAATAATCCTTAAGACTTCTTAAGTTTAGATCATGTCTAATTTATTAATTACTTTCCCTATCTAGATTCATTCTTAAGACTTACCTTGGTAAGACATGAAGTGACCATTCATATGTCCCATTTACACCTTAACTAGACAATCCTTAAACTACTCTAGGTAAGTACTTATTCATTTCCATGCTTTCTAACTTAAGTCATTATATTCTTCAGTTCATTTAAGAGACATTCATCACATATAAGGACATTCAAGTAATGGTCTTGGAGAAGACCTAGGGTCTCACTCACTAACATCTTCAAAGCCTAATCGTGCAATCTCTACATAGCGTTCCATACCACCACCTAAACTTCATAGAACTTCTCCAACACCAGTGGGTATCCCATATGATGAGAATAGACAATAACTTACATAGACCATAGTAGTTATGCATAGAATCCGGAGTCATGAACCTTCTCCGATGGAGGGTTTGTTCTACGGGCCAATGGTAGAAATAGAACACATCCCATGTAGGCAAATGGTTAAGGAATATGAAATATTTCTTTGCACTCTAGCCTCATACTTAACTACAACTACTTCCCAAACCATATTCACTCGGTGCGAGTAATTCACATAAAGGATTACATGAAGACATTTCATATCTAGTTCATAACTCAATCACATTTCACTTTACCAAAGATGGTCCACCAAGTCTACCTACAATGTCTAAGAGGATAGCTCAATGACATTCCTAAGGATGATTACATGTCGTTCCAGCCAACCAACCTTAAGTCCACCATTCACACAAAAAGGATACCATTACGACTTCCGACTTAAAGGATATCATAACCTCTCAACTAGGTTGAGGGTTCCACATAATTTGACCTTCTCACTATGTTCAAGGCCACATATCTAGCACACCCGGGTCCTAGACCCTAGATGAGACCGGCGTCGTTAACCTCTCAGAGGTCCAAGACAAGCCTTTTCTTAGCTTTCATCACAATCATACAGTTAAATTTAGCGGAAAATTTAAAACTTTTTAACTTTACTGAAGTGTACTTAGACTTCATATAATTTCTGCATAAGAGTGATATACTAACAGCTCAACATAAACAACCATCTATCAACAGATTGAACATTTGAAATGAAGAATTCATGATATAGTATAATAGTTGCCAAATCGGCCTTAATACGAAAGCTTGAACAAATGTTTTAAAGGAAACGCTAGGAACAATAGCCACTAGCTATGTCTAATCTACTAAAACTAGAATATAAAGCATAGGCATCCTCGAACTCAAGAGGACCTACGAAAGTCTGGAGGTACTAGTCCAAACGGCTTCAACTGATCTTCAATCTTCTTCAAGGACCTGCACCTATAAAAATAATAATTGTATATGGGTTAGTACACACTTGTACTAAGTATGGGTGTATGGACATAAACACATAAGGACTATGCATGATCAAGGAAAGTTCTTCCTATAGCAACATGTCATTTTTGGAAAGTGAAGTCATTTTAATTTCCTAATTCGTTATTTATGAATCATGCTATGAATATGACATATTTTCATGCATTTAAAGAACATAACTCATTTTCTATATGAACATAAGAACTTGGAATCATGAACATAATTTTAGAATAACTCAAACAAAAATTAATATTTTTGCTCCCTCTTATGCCGAGAGCTCTTCTCTCCATACTTAGTTTATTTTTCAATATTTTCCTGCTTTTGTTGTGTAGTTCAATGATCTCCTTTGATCCTATGTTATACTTACAAGTGCAATGATTCATTGTAGTCTCATTCCTACAATGAATCAAGCAAGTAATCCAAAAGACCAAGGAAATGATTTGACTACCCTTATGACAAGTTATTCTTTCAATTCTTGTTAAATTGGGCAAGAAGTCTTTATAAGTCAATATTTATTAGTTATGCCCATTATTTTATCATTTGCATAATATAAAGATGCTGGGGCATATATTCATACTCCAATTGATTATTAATTAAGTTTTTGCTCTTATAAGCCAATCTTTATTGGCTATGCCCAATATTTGATCATTATGCTTACTTAGTTCACTTTGAATTTACTTTTCTTATTCTTTGATCTCATGTTCACTTTGAACATAATTTTCTTTCTTTCTTACTTACTTTCTTGAAGAAATCTCTAGCATTTAACTGACTTAGATCATGTGAGCTAACATGAAATCCAGTGTCTTCCCAACACTGAAAAGAGGTGGTTCACCGGCTAAAGTGAACCTAGATCATGTGAGTTAACATGAAATCCATTGTCTTCCCCACACTGAAAAGAGGTGGTTCACCGCCTAAAGTGAAACCAAATCTGGAGCATTTAACCGACATAGATCATGCGAGCTAAACATGAAATCCAGTGTCTTTCCCACACTGAAAAGAGGTGGTTCACATGTCAAAGTAAAACCGAATACTACCTAGCACTCTTAGGTGGAATCCACTGGCTAGTACCTATGCTGGTAACATAGTTCAAAGACTAGGAGATTTCGGAGACTCTTATCCACCTTGGTGGTAGTTTCATCTCATGAGGCTTACATATGCTTGCACAAGCTCATTGCTAGTCTATAGGTTCTTTACTCAATTTCTTATACTTTACATCTTTTAGAGTTGACTCATGCATTATAGAAGCTTGCTTCTAGTATGAGGTATGCTTAGCTCAATGGATGACTTGTCATCCCTTTCTTTACTTGATGAATGTGAACTTAAGTCTTACGTTATCATTATGGTGTGAATGAGACTTGTGTCACGATTTCTAACACCCTCTTATATGAGTATCTTTGACATAATTGTTTAGGTGCTTGTCTCACTTCCTTTAACACCCCCTTTTAGGTCAATCTCATAACTTATAAGCTTTTGGTTATTTAATTACTCACATTATCTTTTTCAATGATATTTGGTAGTCTTATACCAGTCCTTTATGAAAGTTATAAGGACTTATTTAGTGTGCTACTATGTTCACAAGTTTGTTTTGATAGGGCATGTTGGGACTTGTCCCAATCATTGGCATTACCCTTGGTTATGAGTTCATTGATCTACATCTTGTTAACTCAATCTTTAACATGTATTTGGCCTTACACGAAACATCATAATTTACATTGGCCATATAGGTTTGGTTTGACTTAATATTGGCCAATTCTATTACATATTTCAGAAGTAATATTGTTGGCCAATTTATTGGCATAAACCAAACTTTCACATATTATAGTAATCTAAACCTTCATTTTAAGTAACAAAACTTTTAACATTTGATTAGATCATAAGAATAATTCAGTGCTTAGTGTGGCCAAGCTATAAAGTTGATTTGATATTGTAGATTTATTAACTAGCTTTGATTCTAATTCTTATTTATTCTTGGAAACATTGCATTCCAAACAATTACAAATGTATCTACTGTAAACACAAAACATGAAACGAAACCTTCATTCCTCAACAGTAAACTGAATTTCATAAACGACTTATAACAATTTCATCTTCTCGAGCACAATTAGGCATTAATCATACGGATCTAACCTATATGTCTTATTCAACATTATCAAATCACATAAGCCTACACATGATGATCAGTTAGCACCACATACCAACAACATGTTCGATATTTGCATTATACATACTACTAGAATCGGAACTAGGGAGAACTAGGGAGATTTCGATAATTTCATTGGGAACAACCCTAGTTTCAATTTTCTTGAATTCAAAAAGTTTGAAAAGACTCTTGGGGAAAGTAATCCAAGAGATAAAACCCATACCTTACTGTAGAATTGAATCTACGAAGATCACCCTGTACTCTGCATGAAAAATCTTGAAGAATTGCCTTGAAATCGCTTAAGGAGAACCCTTCTGTTATTCTAACGTTTTTTACTATTTTTAAGTCGTGAGGTTTCTACTGATTAATCGTGAGTCTAAGTCTTAGCAACTGATATTGACTAATTCAACTTAGGCTAATTAACTTAATTAAATAAATCAATTAGCTAATTACCAAAACGCCCCTCCTAAATTGACTAAAAATAGGAGAGCATTTGACTTAGCCAAATCTGAAAATTTGCTAAGGGTCTCGGCTTTGACTAGGAATTTAAATTAATTAATTAAATTGCTAATTTAATTAATTAAGTGATCTAGGGTAATTTCTAAAGTACCTTTAAGTCACTTGGACCATAACCAACCTCTTTGGACCATCCTAGGTTAGGTACTAGGATGTTTCTTAAATTAGTTACTAGGCTAGTGTCACCGGTTAGGCCTTAGGATCAAATCTATCTGACGTTCAATCCATCTTTGTCCAGCCAGCTCATTACAAAATGTTTCGGGCACACTAGTTAGTTTTTTTAGTTGGTCCTAGGTTAGTTAGCTAGTTAGGTAAGTTAGTTAGAGCCTAGAGTTGGTTAGGAAGCTAGGCCCCACGTGGCTTAAGTCGTTCGCGCGCCTGCTCCCTAACAACCCTAACCGAATTAGGTTGGGCTTCGTTGCTTGTCTCTTGACCGGTTAGCACATGTGCTTGCACATGTGTTGCTGCTCATTTCTTGTCCAAGGACCCTCACTATGTCCGTGGGCACTTCTTAATCCACATGATCATTTTCAATGATCATGTGTGGTACCTAGGCTTGACACTTGGATGCCTCGTACCTAATGTGCTAAGAATCAATGCTATTAGTTTACGGTCTTCATTGCAGGTACAATTCTAAACAAGCTTGAATTGGGGCATTTGAACCAAATTGTATTTTAAATTACTTGTTAATACATAGAATTTGGCTAACGCCCTTAAGACAGTATTCTCTAACATGCCCAATATTACTCAATATTGGGCATTGAGATGCCTATGTACCCCAATACATATTCGTAAAACCTAATAGGCTCTTCACTAGACAAGTACATTTTCTGGAATGTTACAATATAAATCACATATGCAAGACTAAAGAGTTTTAGCATACTAAGTCAAGAAGTTATATTCACATTGTACATGTATCAAGTAAGGGACACAAGTCTATCAAAACAAGACACACACATACTTCACCATACCATACACATATCATACTATTCTAGAGTACCTAGGAACAACCAAGTCAACTATAGGTCACCCTATACACTACTATAGAACCATCAATATAACCATCATAAGACTCACATAACCAAGTAGGAAGAATTATACATCAATCCTAACACTACACACAAAAGGACATAGTCATACTCTAACATGATCACCTAATGTCAATTGAAGAACACATATTTTCACCTTACTCACAAGTAAATAGATATGATCATACTTCACATAAATCACTACACAAATCACCATAATATATCAAGTAATGCCGACAATACATGGTAATCATTATTCATAAAGTAACGCCGGCGAGGCCACATAATTCACAAATAAAACATATAACACCGCCATCATAAGTGGACCATACCAATCACAACATAATTCAAGACCTAAATTACATTATATAAAGAGAATTAGGGCAGTGTACCACCAATCCACTCTCACCACTTCAATCCATTGCTAAATCATCCAATACAATACTCAAAGGCCCTTATCCATGGCCATGATTACCAATTCTATCCAATACTTACAATAGACAATGAATCAAAGGTAATTCAACATATATTTATTAATTTAGGGCAGCATACTAACAATTCTAACATGATTCTGTCATAATTCAATAACCCTACTTAAAATAAATAAGATTTCAATAACATTAAGACATGATAAAGTCACCCACGAAGTAGTCATAGAAATATTGATGTAATATCATCAATTAAAACTAATTCAATCATAAAACATTGATCTAAAACGTGTTACGCAAGGATCCATGGCTGAATTTCAATTTAGAAGATTTCATGTTTTGGGTCATATTTGAAATTCCTTGGAGTTGACTCCTTGAAGAAAGTGATTTCAAGGATCAAGAACCATATCTTAATTGTGAAGAAAATCCCACAAGATTGATGGAGAAAAACTTGAAAAATCTATCTTCTTCCTTGGAGCTTCAAAGCTTCATCAATGGAGGTTTTTGGAGAGAAACAATGGAGAGGTTTTGTTTTGGATTTGACAGTTTTGATTTGAATGATGAAGTGGGGTTTAAAAAGGTCTAATAACCTCCAATAAATAAACCCTAAAATACCCAAAAGACCCCTGAACTTATAGGACCCTTTAATCAAGTCAAACTCAACTTAAATTTCCGGAATTATCGTAGGGAAACAAGTCCGCGATGCGGAGCTGCTCCCGCATGATTTTTGAAAATAAAATTCTAAAACAATGGAGTCCGCCTTGTATCCGCAACGCGGAGCAACTTTTGGCTCTTGGTGGACCAAGTACGCTACGCGAACTGGCTTCCTCCATGCCTAAGTTACTGCTGCCTTGGGCACCTTGCTCAGCTCAAGGTTTGGTCCTCCTCGAGGACCCTTTGGTTGGTCCTTGGGGAGTTTTGACCAGAATTTTCCACCTCAAATAATCTCTTATATATTTAAGGAACCTCTCACATCAATTTGAACTCACAAAAATACATAAAACTTGACAAAACACGTTAAGATAAACAAGCACATTTTGAGGCAAAACTTTCGAACATCTTGGACGTTCTTGGACCTCCAAACTTTAGACACTTCCTATAAACATTATAATTAGTAATTTTAGGACTTAATAAACTTATAACCAACATCTTAGGATCTAATTGCACCTAGATCATTTTGAGGGTGTAACAATACTCCCCAACTTGGAAACATTCGTCATCGAATGATACTTGCTACTCTTTAGACACTATCAAGAGATAAGAAACTCAATACTAGTGCATAACCATAACACACCATACACAATACACAATACACAATTAGGATTAATACAACTTTTCACATAAACACGAGACTCACAACGCAACAAGAAGCTAGAAACTAATTCTACAACTCATTATGTAATCAAGACTCACATTCTTCATTTCTAATAGCAAGAAATCTTTTTATATTCATTATCATGCTCATATACATTAATTATATACACACTACCACAATTTTCAACAAAAGAACAATTTAGCTAATTTTCCACAAATCTTACATTAAGCTGCCAGGGAAAACACAGTGAATTATGCAACAATTCCAAAAATGCAACTTTTAGGGAATTGATGATAAAAGCATGACAATATGATAGATAAAATCATATAAACTCAATTTACAACATAATCATAACTTCATTAAATGCACAATGTAAGAAATCAATGAAATTTGATTCCAAGAAGACTCCTAAACACAATGCAACATGTGATATGCTACTATGACATTCTAACTTTCAAGTTTGAATTGAATAGAAGAGATGAGACAACAAATTACCATTTTAATACTCACCATACTCCCCCACTTAGAAGGAACTCATAACATTAAAGAGAGAAAAACAAGAACTTACCATCATTATCATCCTCATCAGGCTTTGATCCCCTAGCCCGGAGTGCATAGAAGCGAGTCTTTTTTAGGGCATCATCTCCTGGAACACTTGGAGAAACTTTCTTAACTTCCCTTCCTCTAGCCGCAATAGTAAGACAATCCCTCACTTTTTTGTCCATCCTTACCAAAACAAAAGCAACTCCCGGTACCCATTAGGCCTTACCCATAGTGCCTCTTCCGACATGTAGCACAAGTAGGCTTGCCACCTTGAGAACCACTACCCTTCTCAATTTTCACCTTAGGACTCCTAGGTTCATCTTGACTTGAAACATTCTTCCTTAACCTAGATTGGTTTTGTTCACCTTGCCCACTCCTCTTCAAGTTTCTAGAGATCCTACTTAACTTAGACTCATCTATGGATTGAGCATAAACCATGAGTCTAGACAAAGTCATATCACCATGGAGCATGGCCGTACAAAACTCTTCTTTCACAAGGTCGACGAGACCGGTCACAAACCTACTCATCTCATCCCTAGGGTTAGACACTAAGGACAGGGAATATCTAAATAACATAGTGAATTTCAAAGAATACTCCTCAACACTCATAGTTCCTTGCTTGAGATTGATGACCTCTTCAATCTTCACCTCCCTCCTCTCACGGGGAAAATACTTTCCTAAGAAAGCCTCCTTAAACTCCTCCCACTCTATAGACCCGACTCAACCGACCTATTATCTTTCCATTGAGTGTACCACACTTGAGCAACATCTCTCAATTGGTACGAAGATAACTCCGCCTTCCCTAGAATTCACCCCCATGACACTCAACACCTTATAAACACCATCTAGAAACTCTTGTGGATCCTCTCCCACCTTAGAGCCAAGAAAGATAGGACGATTCATCCTCATAAAATCTCTCAATCTAGATGTCATATTGCTCTCTACGACATTTAATCTAGGTTCAATACCCCTATTCACATTAGTAGTAATGGCTCGGGCTAAAGCAAGTAGAGACTCTCTAATCTCCTCATTAGTCATTTCTGGGGGAACCACTGGAACATCATTACCTTCTTCCACGATAGGGACTTGAACACCTTGAGCACCTTGAGCACCTTGAAGAACTTGCTCAACTTGTTCAACTAGAGGAAGAATCTCCTCATTCACCCTTCCCTCTTCCAACCTTCTAGCGGTCATCCTTCTAGAATTCATCTTCCTAAAAACACGAAGAAAATCATTAAGAAAGACACTCATAACTTTTTACACTACGGCACGACACAAGAGTAGAGAAATAAGGGAAACTATATCGTCCTATATCCTCTTGCCCATAGATGTGTCGCGACTCACGCTGATGGTCAAGAATCTACTAGACGTGACTTTATGAGACTTTTTGATTCCTAAGAACACTTTCATAACCTATGATCTGATACCAAGCTTGTCACACCCCGAGAGCACACAATAAAAGATATGACACTCTCGGTGCGCGACATGGCATACTTGACCTCTCGGAGATCTTGTACAAGCTCTTTGACATCATTCATTGCATACATGTATGAAAAGTAATGCATAATTAAAACTTTTCACATGAAGCATCTTAAAATGTCTTTCATATAAAACCAATAAAAAACTCTAAGTCTCAATATATGCAATCCTTAGACTTTATGAAATACTTGAGACACGGCCTATACAATCGAAATATAACAATCTAACATCTATTACAATACTTTGAAATAGAGAAGTCTAAAGACGATTATGACCTCGAGTCAAGTAAGGACATACTTCAACTTGCTTGAAAGAATCCTAATTTCCAAGCTTTGCTTCAAGAAGTTTCTCACCTTCCACCTACACCTTTAGATATAACAAAATCTGTAGAATTAGTACAAACATATGTACTAAGTATAACTTAATGCATAAAATCATGAGAAACAGATATTTATAACAAATATGCTCTTTTTTATTAGAACTTATAGTATAAGCATAAGAATCACATTTAAACACCAAACAAAACAATTAGAAGACATTACAATTTATACTTAATTTATAGGAATATTACACTAAACCTACAACAAGCTTACAGTGACTTCACTGTAAGTTCACTATAACTTCCAATGAAATTCACACTTCACATTGTAGCATCAAAAGTATATCCGAAAACACATAAGTATGAGATCCTCCTACCCAAGATGATTCTAAGGCTCACTTGAGTGAGTTATGAAGCGACCACTCATACAATTCCTTCACACACACCTAAGAGATCCTTTAGACTATCTAGATTAAGATCATTCTTGTTTCATACACTAACGTATATATAATATGACAATATCCTTCCCAAAGGTTATCAAAAGACTTACTTAAGTAATTCAAGAAGAGAACGCACATACACCCTCTCCAAGATTACCTAAATAATCCTTAAGACTTTCTAAGTTTAGAACATGTATAATTTATCAATTTACTTTCCCTAACTAGAGTCATTCTTAAGACTTACCTAGGTAAGATATGAAGTGACCATTCATATGCCCCCTTTACACCTTAACAAGACAAACCTTAAACTACTCTATAGGTAAGTACTTATTCATTTACATGCTTTCTAAGTTAAGTCATTATCTTCTCTAGTTCAGTTAAGAGACATTCATCACATATAAGAACATTCAAGTAATTGTCTTGGAGAAGACCTAGGGACTCACTCACCTAAATCTTCAAAACCTAATTGTGCAATGTGTAGATAGCGTCTCATACCACCACGTAAGCTTCATAGAACTTCTCCAACACTAGTGGGTATCCCATATGATGAGAATAGACAATAACCGACATAGACCATACTAGCTATGCATGGAATCCGGAGTCATGAACCTACTATGTTGGAGGTTTGTTCTCGGGCCAATGTAGAACTAGGACACATCCCATGCAGGCACATAGTTAAGGAATATGAAAGGTTTCTTTGCACTCTAGCCTCATCCTTAACTAGAGATACTTCCCAACCCATATTCACTCGGTGCTAGCCTTTGTTCTCATAGAGTAATTCACATAAAGGGTCACATGAAGAGGTTCAATATCTAGTTTATAACCCAATCACATTTCACTTTACCAAAGATGGTCCACCAAGTCTACCTACAATGGCTAAGAGTATAGCTCAATGACTTTTCTAAGGATGATTTCATTCCTTTCTAACCAACCAACCTTAAGTCCACCGTTCACACAAGAAGGATAGTATTACGACTTTCGACATCAAGGATATCATAACCTCTCAATTAGGTTGAAGGTTCCACATAATTTGACCTTCTCACTATGTTCAAGGCCATATATCAATAACATAAGCAAGACTTAGGAAATTTAGCATACTAAGTCAAGAAGTCATTGTCACAATGTACATGTATCAAGTAAGGGACACAAGTCTATCAAAACAAGACACACATATACTTCACCGTACCATACACATAGCATACTATTCTAGAGTACCTAGGGACAACAAAAGAAACTAAAGGTAACCCTATACACTACTATAGAACCATCAATATAACCATCATAAGACTCACATAACCAAGTAGGAAGAATCATACATCAATCCTAAGACTACACATATAAGGGCATAGTCATAGTCTAACATGATCACCTAGTGTCAATAGAAGAACAAATACTTTCACCTTACTCACAAGTAGATAGATATGATCATACTTCACATAAATTACTACACAAATCATCATAATATAGCAAGTAATGCCGACAAGGCCATGATCATCATAATTCATAAAGTAATGCCGACGAGGCCACATAATTCACGAATAAAGCATAAAGCACCGCCACCATAAGTTGACCATACCAATCACAACATAATTCAAGACCTAAATTACATCATATAAAAAATATTAGGGCAGTGTACCACCAATCTACTCTCACCGCTTCAATCCATAGCTAAATCATCCAATACAATACTCAAAGGTCCTTATCGATAGCGATGATCACCAATTCAATCCAATACTTACAATAGACAATGAGTCAAAGGTAATTAAACATAGATTTATGTGGATAACATACTAACAATTCTAACATGATTCTATCATAATTCAATAGCCCTACTCAAACTACATAAGAATTCAATAGCATTAAGACATGATCAAGTCACCCACGAAGTAGTTAAAAACTAGGGTTCATGAATTACATGGGTCCATTGAAATATTGATGTAAAATCATTCAATTAACAATATTCAATCATAACTTAATCTAAAACGTTTTATGCAATGACTCGTGGCTAGATTTTAATTTAGAAGATTTATGTTTTGGATCATATTTGAACTTCATTATAATTGACTCCTTGAAGAAAGAGATTTCAAGGATGAAGAACAATAACTTAATTGTGAAGAAAAGCCCACAAGATTGATGGAGAAAAACTTGGAAAATCTATCTTCTTCTATGGAGCTTCAAAACATCATCAATGGAGGTTTTTGGAGAGAAACAATTGAGAGGTTTTGTTTTGGACTCGAGGGTTGTGATTTGAAGGGTGAATCGGGGTTTAAAAAGGTCTAATAACCGCCAATAACTAATCCCTAAAAATACCCAAACGACCACTGAACTTATAGGACCCTTTAACCAAGTCAAACTCAACTTAAATTTCTGGAATTATCGTCGGGAAACAAGTCCGCGATGCGGAGCTGCTCCCGTATATTTCTGAAAATAAAATTTTGAAATAGTAGAGTCCACCTTGTCTCCTCGACGCGGATCAACTTTCGGCTCTTGGTGGACAAAGTCCGCGACGCGGATTGGCTCCCTCCATGCCTAGGTTGTTGTTGCCTTGGGCAACTTGCTTGCTTAAGGCTTGGTCCTCGAGGAGGACCCTTTGGTTGGTTCTTGGGGAGTTTTGCCCGGACGTTTCCATCTCAAATACTCTAGTATAGATGTAAACAACTCTCACATCAATTTGAACTCAAAAGAACACATAAAACTTTATTAAACACGTTAAGACACACAAGCTCGTTTTGAGGCAAAACTTTCGAACGTCTTGGACGTTCTTGGTCGTTTGACCTCCAAACTTCGCCAAACTTTAGACACTTACTATAAAAATTATAATTAGTCATTTTAGGACTTAATTAAACTCATAATCAATATGTTAGAATCTAATTCTACCTAGCTCATTTTGAGGGTGTAACATTATTTGGAGATTTAACGTCACTTACTGGTGTTTTATCATCGATGTCATCACTCCTATCGTGAGTTTATTTGTGATGATGATGGGGAGATTAATTTTTATTTTCCTGTTGATTCCTTGACCTTCTCGTTCTTATTAATAGGCACCTTTGCTCTGTTCTCTGCGTAAACAGAATCATAGTATGATTAGATGAATATGTACTTGAACTAGCGGAAAGTGTGATGTGAGAGATGAACATTGTGTAATTGTGTAGAGCATGAATAGAGTATAAATAAAATGAAGAGTTCTAGGCCTGGTTCGATAACTTCACTTATTGTCAGATTAGACTATTTGGCTCGTGAAAGTTACAACTCTTTTCAGTCTCTAATCTGTCTTAACTAAATGGGTATACCAAAATCGCCAATCTCTATTATTTTAGAAAGTCACTATAGTGGATCTAGTAGAGTTAGATATGCTTGATTTTGGCATTATCCTTAGTATTTGACTAGTTACATAATTGTTATGCCTCCGTCGATCGTATAACCAGAGTTGTTAAATTACAGTTTCTTAATGAAAAGTCATAGAGTGGTAGAGTAGCACCTCAACACCTATAGGTCGGTTTGTCTCTTACCTTAAGCCCAAGAAACAATTTCTAAGGGTTTCATTTACCATCTAGAGTGGATTAAGTATTCTAGTTCTAAAACCCCAACCATTCATTCCATCCATATAGTGAATCATGAGTTTCATGAATTGTTCCCCGAAGATCTTCCAAGAGTCCTTCTAGAGTGGGAAATTGACTTCGAAATAGACTTTCTTCAAGATACCCAACTGATCTCAATTCCTCCTTACAAAATGGCTCCATTGATTTAGCTTAAGGAGTGGACCAAATAAAGGTTTCATCAGATCTGACATCTCTCCATGGGGTGCTCCAATTCTCTTTGTGCATAAGAAATATGGTTCTCTTAGGATGTTTATTGACTATCTATCTATTATCACAAGATGAACAAGGTCACAATCTAAAATAAGTATCTTATTCCCACTATTGATGACTTGTTCGACCAGCTTCTTCCCAGAGATAAACCTTAGATCAGGCTATCATATTGCATAAAGTTAGAGAATCTCACATTCTGAAGGCAACCTTTGGAATCGGTATGGTCAAAATGAATTAGTAGTTATGTATTTTGGACTAACAAATGCTCCTGCAACTTTTATGGACCCGATGATTATGGTTTTCATACAATATTTGGATATGTTTTTCATTGTTTTCGTAGATGACATCCTTATCTATTCTTGGAGCGAGGATGAGCATCCAGATCACTTGAGGATTGTCTTGCGAATATTTAAGGACCACTGTTGTTTGCTAAGTTAAGAAAGTGTGAATTTTGGTTGAGGCTCGTAGCGGTCCTTGGTTTGTTGTGATGCTTACAGAATTGGCTTCTGGTTGAGTGATATAAAGCCAAGGGAAAATATTCTTGAGTAAGTATTAACAAGGCCAGCCTATCATTGAAACCCCGTACTGGCATATACGATAGTTTGTGTTGACTTGAGATGAGAGTACATTGTGATCGTTACTATTAAAGTCTACGTGAGCACATATATACCTTTAAAATACACTATTAAATATACATGGGTTAAAAGTCATTTTCAAAGTTCACTATCGGTACATCAATTTCGGTCAAAGTTCAAATATATTTCAGACTTTTTTCCCTACTTTAATTCTTTTAACAATTATTCTCTTTGTCCCTAATTACTTGTCCACTTTTGGACACATATTAAGAAAACACTTATTGATATAATCAATATACCATTTTACACAATCAATTATGAAGTAAATGAATTAAAAATTTAAAATTTTTAAAAAGTTCTACCTTTTGCAAAATAATTAATTGAGGTTAAAGTATGTAAAACGAAGTGTTCTTTCTTGATTTGTCACATGTGACAGCCAGATCTTCACATGTGAAGGTATGAAGTGCATGCTTAAAATGGATCATACTGGATAAATCTAGACTCGCAACATGGTTCATGTCCTCAGTGTAATTATGATTTTTGATAAAAACCTAGGTTGAAGTCAAGTCTAAATTCCTCCATCATATGATCAAATGACTAATTTCCTAAAATAAAACTTTCACGTGATGTTTAATATCTTTAAGATTAAAAAATATTTTAATATACTTCACATATTATCATAAAATTTGAAAGTCTTCTTTATCTTTTTAAATTTTGTGTCTAAGTAAAAAAAAGATAAAGAACATGTTATATGTATAGCTTTGTCCTACAAAATTTCTTATGTTTGTTTCGTGAATACAAGGAATTGAGTTCACATTTTTGAAGTCAAGTTAGTTTGACTCTTTATCATACAAAATGTGCATACCCTTAATTCAATTATATATTCTCTTCTTTCACTAGAAAGCAACAAAAGCCTAATTATCTTTCTTGCTGAAACTCATTATTTTTATGGAAAAGATCTTTTTCATATTTGACTAATTCTTTTTCTTGTTAATGAGAAGTTTTGGATTTTTATAAATAGAAGATTTTTTTTCTTATACATAACATAATAACATTTACGGTGTGATTTTTTTAAAAGTTTTATTTAGAGAGAGATTTTTGTATATGCTTTCTTTTGTTAGTTAGTACTAATAATTATTGGTTGAGGTGTGGACCTTTTGTGTATGCCATATACTCATTTGTTTGTTTCAAATGCATAAATTGATTATGAATCCTCACTGCTCGCAAACATATTGCATAGGCAAATAGAATCAACACAAGAAATAAATAAATGATTGAATGTTTTCTGTACATTGTCAGAACAAAAATAACATTCAACAGAGTTTCCAATTCTGCTCCTCACAAAACTTCCCCAATAGGTACTCTCTAAAACTAAATTCTCCATCAAAGGAATATGAAACTCTAAAAGGGATTCATTTCTCTCAAATGTTCATGATATCCTCCTGCTCATCCTTTCTTTGTCTGATAATGTTTCCAACTGTATTAGGTTTATCGCTATTTTCTGAAACTTGAAGATATCTTAAGATTAAACGCACCTCATCATAAACCTCATGAGTAAAAACATCAGACATAAGATTTTCATTCCACTTCTCATTCACTAACATCTTCTACAACACCAACATGCTCATGATTGATGGAAAGAACATAGTGAAGTGCACCTAATTGAGTTTAATTAATGGTCAAACAAAGTATGAGATGTTAGGATTTAAATGATTGTGAAAACATAAACAATCAATGCATTCATAAATTCTATCAATTATCCATGATCCTAGAACTATATGATTTTCCCATAAATCTATTACTATGATAATTCATTTAAGAATGCATACCCGAATCAGGCATAGTGATTTTCAAGGAATCTTGATTTGAATTGAGCAGAAGTTTTTTCTTTCTTTTCGTTCTTCAGAAGTTGTTTCTCTCTCTAGCCTTATACTTTATGAAAAGCTTTGATGGATAAGACTCTCTAGCCTTATACTTTATGAAAAGCTTTGATGGATAAGACTATGTCTTTATGGCAGAGAGAGCACCCTTTAAATAAGAATATTTTTTTAAACATCATTCACACTTTTCCATCATGGGGAGTTGTGAAGATAATGGATAGTTTTAAAATTACCAAGTAACTCCTCACTTAATGAACAGTTGGAAGAAGTAAAGGGCAGCGGAAGACTTAATGGGTAGTTGGAAGTTACTAAGTAACTTCTCCACTTTCCCACTTCTCCACACATAGGATTTAACTTATATTAATTATTAAACTAAAACATGATTGGTGGGCCATAGAAATTTACATTCTCCCACTTGGCGCACGACCTTTAAATTAACGATTTAATATGCATTAGACATACCTTAGAGTCTAGAAATAAATTAGAAGACATAGGTATGATTCAAGGGAACTTCATCTAGAAAGATGGTAAAGGGTAATGAACCTGGCAACCTTGGCGCAGGGAACAAGACCCTGAACTACAGAAGGAAAGTTGGGGCATGATGCGTCTAAGACTTGGATTCATTTGGGGCTTTGTTTATGTAGGTTTAGTATCCTCAAATGCTTAGTTTGTGCCATAAAGTGATGCTAAATCCTTGATTTTCAGGTGTATGGATTTTGAGGAATAAAACAAGGATACTAACAGGCAAAAAGGAACAAAACAAACTGCATAATCGAAGAAAGGAAAGCTTGATGATCGCCAAGAGCACTTGGCGAATCGCCGAGTGGCTATAGATTGACCACCTAAAGTTCCAGTTTGTCATCCTTGAGGAAATAAACCATGTCAGCAACAAGAAGGAGCAGTCGGCGAATCTCTGAGTAGTTCCGCGAAGCAAAAAGAGATCGCCCAAAGTTACAGACCTTGAGAATGCTAAATGTCAAGGCAAAAAGACGATGGAAGAGGTCAAAGGGTGGCTAAATTGCTCCTAAATGCTCAAAATATGTGGAAAAAATAGTGAGACACATACTGCTCCCACAACGCCCTATGCTGGGGTCTGGAAATGTTTTGCAAAGAAATCGTCCAGAAGTCATATCATCAAAATATTCATTGGATGACCGATCGAAAAAAAAAAGAAAATCATCTAGTTCTTGTAAAATGGCTCCTAAAATATCCAAAATATGTTCAAAAAATGGTGAGGCTTCACGTGCTTCTCCCCTAACTCCCTATGGAGGGTTCCGTAAAGATTTTGGGAAAAAAAATCATCTGAAATTCATATCACCAAAATATTCATGGCCTAGCATACACATAAACTGACGATCACTTATTTCTTACAAAATTATCCTAAATGACCAATACATGTGCAAACAATGGCGAGGTTTGACATACTGTTCTCTCAACTCCCTATTAAGGTCTCAGTAAAGGTTTTGCAAAATAAAAAACATATCACAAAAATATCCATGAATCAACGCTCAAGAAAAACTGTGAAAATCACATAATTCCTGTAAAATGGCTTCTAAATGCTAGATATATTGTAAAAAATGGTGAGACACATATTGCTCTCGCGACTCCCTACAGAGGGTTCTAAAAATATTTAGCAAAAAAATCATCTAGAAGTCATATTATCAAAATATTCATAGACTAAAGTCATACTATCAAAATATTCATAGACTAACATACTGAAAAAACTGAGAAAATCACCCAGTTCTTGTAAAATGACTCCTAAAATGTCCAAAATATGTGTAGAAAATGGTTAGGCTTCACATGCTACTCCCCTAACTCGCTACGAAGGGTTTCGTAAAGCTTTTACAAAAACAAATTTAAAATTCATATCACCAAAATATACATGGCCTAGCACACAGAAGAAAGGGACGAAATCACTTAATTCTTGTAAAATGCTGCTAAATACCCAATATATGTAAAAAAAAAAAGTTGTGACGCTTCACGTACTGTTCCCTCAACTCCCTGCAAAGATTTCGCAAAGGTTTTTCTGTAAAGGTTTTGCAAAAATAAAATCACTCAGAAGACATATCAACAAAATATTCATGGTCTAATGCATACCAAAAACTGTGAGAATCACATAGTTTCTATAGAATGGCTCATAAATGCCAGAAATATTTATAAAAAATTGTGAGACACATACTGCTCCACAACTCCCAAAGGAGGCTTCTGGAAATGTTTCTCAAAGAAATTGTCCAGAAGTCATCTTATCAAACTATTTATAGGATAACATACCGAAAACTGAGAAAATCATCTATTTCATGTAAAATGGATACTAAAATGTCCAAAATATGTTTAAAATGGAGAGGCTTCATGTGTTATTCCCCTAACTCCCTTGTGGAGGATTTTGTAAAGCTTTTGCAAAAAAATCATAAGAAAATCATATCACCAAAAGATTCATGGCCTAGCACACACGAAAAAAATTACAAAATCACTTAATTCTTAGTAAAAACTCTCCTTATGTAGAAAAAATGGTGAGGTTTCACATATTGTTCACCCAATTCCCTACGAAGGTTTTCATAAAGGTTTTGCAAATTAAAAAATCAATTGGGAGACATATCACCAAAATATATATTCATGGTCTAATACACATAAAACAGTGAAAATTGCTTATTTCTATAAAATGGCTTCTAAATAGCCAAAATATGTGTAAAACTGGTGAGACACATATTGCTCTCACAACTCCCTACGGAGGGTTCTAGAAATATTTTGCAAAAGAAATCATTCAGAAGTCATATCATCAAATATTCATAGGCTAACACACTAAAAAATAGAGAAAATCACCCACTTCTTGTAAAATGACTCCTAAAATGTCCAAAATATGTGCAAAAAATGGCGAGACTTCATGCTGCTCCCTTAACTCCCTAAAGAGGGTTCCATAAAGATTTTGCCAAAAAAAATCATCTGAAGTCCATGTCACCAAAATATTCATGGGATACCCCACACGAAAAACTGAAAAAATTACTTAATTCTTGTAAAATGCTCCTAATTGCCAAAAATATGTACAAAAATGAGAGGCTTCACACACTTCTCCCCAAACTCTCTTCAAAGGGTTTCATCAAGGTTTTGCAAAAAAATCATCTGAAAGTCTTATCATCAAAATACTAATGGGCTAACACGCGTGAAAAATTGAGAAAATCTTCAGTTTCCTGTAAATGACTCCTAAATGTCCAAAATATGTGCAAAAATGTATAGGCTTCCGTACTACTTCCCTGAATCCTTGTCACTTGAGTTATGTATGTTATCTTAGTGTCATCCTACATCATGTGGTTAACTTAGGATTTCTCAAGACTTTAGGTGTCATGTCACATCTAGGGGATAGTCTTGAGTTGTGACATTTATTGAGGTAAAAAATGATGTTTTAACGTGGTTAAGGTTGAAAAAATAATAATTGAGGAAGAAAGGTTGAGGAAGAAGGAGAAAAATGTTTTCTTTTTAAAATAAGTAAACATTATTACCTAGTGAATATATGTGTGAAGCGTGTATATTTCACCACAAGACACATGATTAATGATGATATTTTATTCAGTGTGAAATTAATTTCATTTTTAAATAATAGTCTAAGGGGTTAATAGGATCCCCATATGTAGTTGAAAAATACTTTAATAGATTATAAGGTCATTTGACTATTTTCTCCCCCCATTATTTTGTATAATATTGGTGATCAAAAGGGTAATTTGACCAAATGATTAGTCCCATATAATTATTTTTGACTCGTTAAAATTTATTTAGTCAAACTTAAAGTTTTTTTTATATGTTTAAGACCATTTGAAGCATTTTAACATTTTTTCATTCTTTGGTGTAGAGGTTGTTCATATTGAAATAACAAAAGGTGATGAAGAAAATTAGGGTTTTACCAATCAATGCGATTGTGAATAGGAAAAATGTACATCAGTTACTCTTCTGCAAGGATTGAGTATAAAACCCTAGATTTGTCACCTACAGGGTTAAGGTAAGTGATTATAAATTGAATATGCATCTATTTAATGAATATAACCCTAGATTTGTCATTTGAACATTGATGCAAATTGTAAATTTTCGGATATAGATCTATAATAACTAATTTCAAAATAATGTTTTTGATGTCTCCAGATGGTGCTGTAGGACTAGATGGATTCAATGATATTTTTTTAATCGTACATGTTGGTGGATTATCAAGCATGATACCATTAATTTTGTGCAATACTTCTTCAAAGGAGGTAATATGACTAAATTATTTTCTCATACTTCTTTAATCCTTATTTCTAAATTTGAGACTCCTAACACCTATGTTATAAGGCCTACTAGTCCTTCTTTTTTTTTTGCTTAGAAACAAAGGTGTTTTATTTGTTTAATTTAGAAAGATTTTCTCCATAAAAAAGAGGAACTGATCAAAACGATGTAGTTTGTGCAAGTACACTGGTGTCATATGTGTGAGGTTTTTTTTTTGGTGGGGAATAAGACAAGTGGTAGTATTCAATGGCTTGAAAGGAAATATTGTGGAGGGTTCGAGGGATCCTACTAATATTCTTGTTTTGATATTGTTTACTATTCATATTTTCCCATAAATTCCAAAGAATGATCGGAGCCATTATAGATGTTGGCACCTTGGATTGATTGATGTATACAACTCATACACATTTTTAGTATTGAACTTTCCATCTACACTTTGGTTCAAAAAAAAAGTATTTATTTTGTGAGATGATTCTTGGGTGTATGTAATAATGATGGAAGCTTTGACATCAAGGGTGTTGTCAAAAGATAGATGCGAGAGACCGCAAGAATCATTTCTAAGGAGGTAGTTTACTAAGAGGTTTGTTTCCGATTCATGAATAGGACTATGCATTATTTACCGAAGTGAGTGAGAGGCTTCTACCCAGTTGTCGTCCCAAAGGTGAATTTTGCTACCATCACCAATGTTCCCAGAGATACCTTTTTGGTACACATCTTCTTTCAAACCGAAGAAGGTTAGTACATCAAAATCTCTAGAACTACTACACATGGACCTATGTGGACCCATGAGGGTTCTTGTCAGAGGACATAAGAGGTATGTTTTCATTAGCGCTAATGATTACACCAAATAATTCAGTTGGACAATATTTCTCGGTTCAAAAGATGAGAATTCTGAAATTTTTACTATCTTTGTGAAACTAGACCTAAAGAAGTCTAAAGTTATAAGTATTTGATCTGACCATGACACAAAATTTGAAAAATATTAAATTTTTAGAATATTGTGCATAGCATGAAATATATCACAATTTCTTCGCTTCTAGAACTCCTCAACAAAACTGAGTTGTAAAAGAAAAAAACAGAGGCTCAACCTTGTTCTGAACTAAGAGAAGATAAATTGGTTAAAACTTTGTGCTTATAATGTATTGTAAAATATAAGCAATACTTAACAAGCAATATAGACAGGAGATATAGAGAGCTAGAGATCATCATATTTAAATGTCTTCAAGTATATCTCACAGTGATGGACAAACCTATTTCTAGGTTGAGAAACCACTTCAAAAGGGACCATACCAAATGCCTAACTTAATACATACATTTTATGATTCATAGAACCTTGAAAATATGTATACATGAATATTAAGGAATTTATGCATCAATTATCAAGTAAATGGATAATCCGAGTTTTTAGACATTGCATTGAGAATATTCTCATTTGGATTTCTCAAGCTTTTTTTTTTTTTTGGAAATAATTAACTATGGGAGGTATTTATTGAAGAAGGGTTATCAAACTTCATCTAGTCATGCATATAAAGTTTGAATATAAAGACATGAAAATAACATTAAATACCATTGAAGCTTGATTCTAAATTTTTTAATTTGCAAAGAAAAAGAAGAATGTTGGCTAGATGAAGATATGATGTAATCAGTGACTTAACTAAGACCTTTAAAAAAAATATTTGCATATCTAAAGTTTGAACGTCCTTTATAATATTTTGAATTACATTATTAATTACGTCACTAACAATAAGATTTACTTCTTTAGATCATTCTTTTCTATTAATTGACTTGCTGTAATTATTCTTTTCCGTATCACTCTTGTCATGTATCTTCTATATAAATCAACAAATCGATACATGTTTTCATAATTTTGATTTTTAAGTATTTGCAGAGTGATTCTCTCTTTTATGATATATCATGGTAAATTGTATGATTAACTCTCTTCTTACTAGTTATGTTCCTTTTTATATGAGGATATATTACTATTTAGAGTGTCAAATAACTTACTAATTATAATTCCTCAAATGTATATATTTTGAACCATTAATTATTATGTCTCCATATAGTAATTTTTGTGTTGTTTTTAAATATATACATTTTATTTTAATTTGTTTGAGGAATATATATTGTATTAAATGTCAAAATTCAGTGTTATGACCCTCATACTCCGATCCTTTCACACCAATTAGGACATAAGGAGAGTCTAGTTTTCCAAAGATAGAATACCATTCACAAAATTTGGCTATGTCTCTGTGTTAAAAGAAGTTGTTAGTTAGTTAGTTAGTTACAATAACTAACTATTCAAAAGTTAGTTAGTAGTTGGTTAGGCCTATTGTTGTAATTTCAAATTAGTAGTTTGTTACCTCGTTTAGTGTGCTGAATTAGTTAGTTAGTTAGTAGATATTTTGTTTTGTTACAGCTTCTGATTGATATATAAGCAATGCAAAGCCTCACATGTAAACAATGCTTCAAATCAATACAATAGTTCCATCTTTTCTCTTCATCTTGTAGCTTCCTCAAGGTTCTTGAACGGAGTAAAGAACTTGGAAGCCTACTGTTTTTGTTCATGGTATCAGAGCAGTGCAGTCTGTAGAATTAGTAGAGTTCAAATCTCTATCAATTGGTGATAATCTATAGCTTAAGATCTGCAGACATGGTGGGAATGAAGATAGATCAGGATGATCCATTATTCATTGGAAATTCTGATAATTCAAGTGCTGTGTTGATTCCAATCAAGCTAATTGGATATGAAAATTATGGAGTTTGGAGTAGGGCAATGAGGATTGCACTACTAGGGAAGAGGAAGTATGGTTTTGTAACTGGTGCCTGAACTAGAGCTTTGTACAAAGAAGAATTGCATGAGCAATGGGAAACTTGCAATGCAATTGTGTTATCTTGGCTGATGAACACAGTCAGTGAAGAGCTTCTTAGTGGTATCGTATATGCCACAAATTCTTTCTCAGTGTGGAGTGATCTAAAGGAAAGATTTGACAAGGTGAATAGAGTAAGAATCTATCAATTGCATAGAGATATCACCACTCTCTCACAAGGTACAGATATTGTATCTCATTACTTCTCAAAGTTAAAAACACTATGGAATGAGTATGATGCTATAGTTCCAAATCCATGTAGTACTTGTTCTCAATCGAAGGAGTATAATGATCATTTGGAGCAGATGAGATTGATTCAATTCCTAAGTGGCCTAAATGAATCATATGATCAGGCTCGAAGACAGATACTACTTAAAGGAACTACACCATCTATGAATCAAGCTTATGCTATGATTATAGAGAATGAGATTCAACACTCAAGTTATATGGATAATGCAGTTGAAAAACCAAGTTCAATGGTGATGAGTGTAAACAGGAATCAAGGAGTTGGAAAGGAACAATACAAAGGGAAGAAGTGTGATTATTGTCATTTCCTTGGCCACACAAAGGATAATTGCTACAAGTTGATTGGCTATCCAAGTGACTGGAAACAAAGGAAGAAACCAGGTTATGGAAATGGGAATGGAAACATGAGAAATGGTACAAGCACAAGTCAATTCAATGGATATGGAGGACAAAGTTCAGGAAATACTGGTGGATATGGAAGATATCAGTCTGCAAATAACATCTCTAATGATCACTGTGATCATCCTAATATTGTATCAACTAATCAGGTGGAAAACAATAACCTGCTAAAAGTGCCAAAGGGACAAACATTTACTGAGAAGGAGTACAAACAAATAATGGAGATGCTAAACAGAGATGTGCAAGAAACAAAACAAGTCAATATGGCAGGTATTACAACTTGCTTAATGACAAATCCTATTATTCAAGATTGGATTGTTGATTCAGGTGCAACTCATCATATCATTGCAAACAAACAGTTAGTGACTAGGAGACATGAATTAACAAAGTCACAAATGAATCAAGTTCATCTTCCAACAGGTGACAAGGTTACAGTCAGACATATTAGTGAAACACCTATATTTGATAGTGAAGTGGCCAGAAGTGTCTTGCATGTACCAGATTTCAAGTTCAGTTTATTATCAGTGTCAAAGATTACAAGAGAACTAAATTGTTTTGTATCTTTTTACCCTGACTTTTGTGTGTTTCAGGACCTCTGCAGTGGCAGGGTGAAGGGTATTGGTAGAGAAGAAGGAGGATTATACAGTTTTAAGGCTAACTTTTCATCTCAACAGAAGGAACAAATAAGGTGTGCTCAGGAAATAGTAGTTGCAGGAGCTGCAATACAAGACATAAATATATGGAACAGAAGGTTAGGACATCCATATCAACAAATATTGAGATATCTCAAGTTAGATACAAGCAGTAAAGGTAGTAAAGGTGATGGAGTATCAACTCATTGTCCTGTTTGTCCTTTAGCCAAGCAAACTAGACTTACTTTTCCTATTAGTACTACTAGAGCATCCATAATGTTTGATGTTGTTCATATGGATCTATGGGGACCTTATAAGATCCCTACTCTAGATAGAAAGAATTACTTCTTGACAATAGTAGATGACTATAGTAGATTTGTATGGGTTCATTTGTTGCAGTTAAAATCTGAAACCATTGTGGCTATCAAAAATTTTTTCTCAATGATCATTACTCAGTTCAATTCTCATTTCAAAATTGTGAGATCAGACAATGGCTAGTTATCTGAATTATGAAAAGTTAAAACCTGAGTGCAGAAGTTTTTTGAGTAAACTTTCAGAGTATGTAGAACCTAAGAATTTTAGTCAAGCTTCACAAGATGAAAGGTGGATACAAGCTATGAAGCAGGAAATCAAAGATCTTGAAGAAAATAATACATGGCAAGTAGTTGAGTTACCAGAAGGCATGCATGCAGTTGGTTCCAAGTGGATATATAAAGTAAAATATAAGGCAAATGGTGAGATAGAGAGGTTTAAAGCAAGACTTGTAGCAAAGGGATACAGTCAGCAAAAAAGACTGGATATCATGACACTTTTTCTCCAGTTACCAAGATGGTAACAGTCAGATGTGTCATTGCATTAGCAATATCAAAAGGCTGGACATTGTACCATATGGATGTCTATAATGCTTTCTTACAGGGTGATTTAGATGAAGAGGTCTATATGAAAATGCCTGAAGGTTTTGCAAAACCAGGTGAAAACAAAGTCTGCAAGTTGTTGAAGTCTTTGTATGGACTTAAACAAGCCTCAAGACAGTGGAACCTGAAACTTACAAAGGTATTACAAGCCACAGGTTTTAGTCAGAGTGCTCATGACTACTCACTGTTCACACTAAAAAAGGGGGAAGATCTTGTCATTGTTCTAGTTTATGTAGATGATCTATTGATCACAGGAAGTAACACACAACTGATTACTGAAGTTAAGGCATGTCTACACAAACAGTTCAAACTGAAGGATCTAGGTGAACTTAAATTTTTCTTAGGCATTGAAGTATTAAGGTCCTCTGGAGGAATTATTTTAAATCAAAGGAAATATATATTGGAACTTATTGCTGATGCTGGACTAACTGGTGCTAAACCTGCATCCACACCAATGAAGTCCAATTTGAGATTGACTTCAGTAGAGCATGATCAAGCAAATGGCTATAGTACAGATGCTGTGCTGCATGACATTACTTCATATCAAAGATTGGTTGGTAAATTGTTGTATGCTACTATCACCAAACCATATATAAGTTATGCAGTGCAAACTTTAAGTCAGTTCATGCAATATCCCAAGAAATCACATATGGAAGCAGCTACTAGAGTGATTAGATATTTGAAAGGTTTAGTTGGTCAAGGTGTTTGGTTACATTCTGAACCTACTAACATAATTACTTGTTGGTGTGATTCTGATTGGGCAGCCTGTCCTAACACAAGAAGATCCATCACAAGATATGTCATTAAGTTTGGAGAGACATTAGTTTCTTGGAAATCAAAGAAACAACAAATTGTTTCAAGAAGCTCAGCTGAAGCTGAGTACAGAAGTATGGCATCAGCAGTCTCAGAAATCACTTGGCTTCTAGGATTGTTCAAAGTAGGAGTGAATGTTCAGTTGCCTATTACCATCTTCAGTGACAGCAAATCAGCTATACAACTAGCAGCTAATCCACTGTTACATGAAAGGACAAAACACATTGAGATAGATTGTCATTTTATCCGGGATAAGATCAAAGCAGGAGAAGTTGACACTGCCTATGTACACACACAACAACAACTTGCAGACATATTGACAAAAAGACTAAGCCAAGTTCAACATTTGCATCTTCTAGGCAAGCTTGGAGTGATCAATGCTATGCACTCATCAGCTTGAGGGGGTGTGTTAAAAGAAGTTGTTAGTTAGTTAGTTACAATAACTAACTATTCAAAAGTTAGTTAGTAGTTGGTTAGGCCTATTGTTGTAATTTCAAATTAGTAGTTTGTTACCTCGTTTAGTGTGCTAAATTAGTTAGTTAGTAGATATTTTGTTTTGTAACAGCTTCTGATTGATATATAAGCAATGCAAAGCCTCACATGTAAACAATGCTTCAAATCAATACAATAGTTCCATCTTTTCTCTTCTTCATCTTGTAGTTTCCTCAAGGTTCTTTAATGGAGTAAAGAACTTGGAAGCCTACTGTTTTTGTTCACTCTGATTACGTCATGTCAATGTAAAAGTATAATTATTATATGTGGAGAAAGTAATTTAAGACTAGTCTCTTTTTTTGGTATTTTATATAATGTTCAATTGTGGCAAAACGTAATATTTTCTTTCTTGAAAATCTCAAACAACCAACTTTCCTTCTTCGGTTTATTCTCATTTTGTTCATTGACTTATAACAACTATTTTAACTTGATTTTTTCGATTTAAGTCATGTGTTGTATCCTCTATATATATAATCCACAATCCAAAACCTTTTTTTTTTGGGGGGGAGGGGGAGGGGGGGAATCGATTCTATGTTTTTATGGAGCAACTTTGTCCCTTGCGATACATCATCGTAATTTATTCACTTGATTGTTTTCTTTAATTCCATCACTCATGAGACATTTTTGAGAAATCATGGCAAAATTTTTAATCTTTTAAAAAACATTTATAGGATACATGATAAATTTTATTTTTTTGTGAATGACATATACTTCTTAAATAATGTGTATCATGAAACAACTTTATTTGTTTGATTTCAATCTAACTTTACTCCTGATATATTTTTCAATTCTAATTGTCTTTATCTTGTAAAGCTCCCTATTCTATTCATTTAATTCCCTTTTTCTTTGTGAAATAAAAATAATGTAGAAATGTTTGATCTATAATTTGGGGATATTTTTAGTTTTTTCTTTTAATTTTTGTATAAATTATTATTTATTTTTCTTATACTTATCTTCATTTGCTGATACACTCTTCCAAAGGAAAAGTAAAGTGGTTTGAAGGCAATGGTGCTAGCACAAATTGTTGCTTTAAGTGAACCACTAAGGGATGTTGCTAACAAGATTGTAAATTTTTGATGAGTCATTTTTCTCTTGTTCTATTTTAGGTTTGTATTCTTTTTATTTTTATTTTTGAATAGTCCAAGCCATTTAACTATATGTTTTTAAAGTTTTCGCTTGAATTTTTACGTTTTTAATTAGTATGTGAGCAAAACTTTATTAAATACTCTATACTTCATCTATATTTATGATCAAGAAGTTGCACTTTAGGTCCATAATCTCAACCTTTTGAGTCTGCTTTCTATCCCAAGTAACATTTTATGGAAACGAAAAGTAGACTCAAAAGGTTAAGATTATAGACCTAAATTTCAAATTATTGGTTCATGGATATAGATGAAGTATAATATAAGTATAGGAATTAGGAACTCGTTACATATTGACAACAAAGAAAAGTATAGAAAATGCATGTATAATAAAGTTTTGCTCAGATGCTAATTAAAAAAACATAAATATTCAAGACAAAACCTTAAAATCATAATTATAATGAATTGGACCATTAAGAACCTCTTCAAAACTAAAAACGAATACAAAGTTAAAATAGAACAAGAGAAAAATAGCTCATAAAAAATCTTACAATTATGCTTGCAACATCTATTAGTGGTTCACTTAAAAGAAATAATGTGTTTACACCCTTGCATCCTAATCCTTTTCTTTTCTCGTGATCGTTTGGTAGATTGCATAAACAAATGAAGATAAAAATATAACAAGAAAAAAAAATCATTTATACAAAATATAATAAAAGAATAAAGTAAAAATATTCTCGAATTATCGATCAAACATCTTTAGCTACTAATTATTGTCATTTCACAAAGGAAAAGAGGAAATTAATTGAAAAGAAGAGGGAGCCTAACAAGATAAAAGAGAATTGAAGCTGAGCAATATCAGATGACTATAAAGTTGGATTAAAATCATACAACTAAGATTTTATTTCATGATGTATACGTTTATTTAGAAATGGAAGTCATTAACCAAAAAAATAATGAAATTGATCATGTATCCTATACAAAATATTTAAAAGATTAAAATTTTTGTCATGGTTTCTCAAAAATATCTCTTAAGTGATGGAATTAACGAAGACAATTCGAGTAAAAGAATTACCATGATATATTAATCGTTCCACAAAACTTAAAAATCAAGTAGAATGTAGTTGTTATTAGTGAATGAACAAATGAGAATAATTCGAAGAAGCATTGTTGGTTGTTTGAGATTTTAAGAATGAAAATATTGCATTTAACCAAGGTTGAACATTATATAAAATAAGAAAAAATGACCAGTCTTAAATTACTTTATCTGCATCTAAATTATCTATAGAATAATTATACTGACGTAGCAAGAACTTTGTGAAGGGTGTTTCAATTTTTGATAAATAAACACTCCTTATGTCCAATTTGTGTGAAAGGAAAGAGTATGAGGGTCATTACACTTAGTTTTGATTTTTAATTTGGTATATATTCCTCAAAAAAAAAAGATTAAAATAAAATGTATATGCTTAAAGACTACATAGAAAATATTATAAGTCGATAAAATAACTAATGGTTCAAAATATAAAATTTTAAGAATATTATGATTAGTAAATTATTTGACACTCCAAACAGTAACATCTTCATATAAAAAGGAACACAAAGAGTAAGAAAAGAGTGAATCAAACAAGTTACCACGATATATTATAAAAGAGAAGACACACTCTACAAAAACTTAAGATCAAAAGTATCACCTTGGCTTGTTGATTTATATAGAGGATACATGACAAGAGTTATAGGTAAAACAACAATTTTTGCAAGTCAATGAATAAACAAGAATGATCTAAAGAAGTAAATCTGGTTTTTGAGATTTTTTAAGAAAGAAAATTATCACATATAACAAAAATTGCATATGTTGTAAATAAAAATTGACAAGTCATAAATTATTGTCTCTATATTTTGATTATTTATTGAAATATTATAATTTTAGATTGACATGGTGTGACTAGTGACAAAGTAAACGTCATAATTAGTGACATTTGATCAGCAATGTAACTCAGCATGTTCTAACTCAGAATATTCTAAAGGGGGTTTAAATTTTATATAAGCAAATACTTTTTTTGTTTGAATTTTTGTGAAAGGTTTTAAGTATCGTACCGATCCAACTCGACAAGTAAAAGAGGTACCGACTGCTAGAAAGACAAAAGATATTCTGAAAAATAGTATTCTCAATATATTGATGATAAAGTAGAAAGCACATATTTATAGCTATACAATTGTAGGGTCAAAGTTCTATTCTAGGAAGGAGTATATATGGTTATAAATGTATATTCTGTAAATCATGTTAGGTAGTGGAGCCTAATTAATTTTAGGTTTTCCTATTTATTCTCTATTTTAGGTTTTCCTATTTATTCTCTATTTTAGGTTTTCTTATTTATTCTCTGTAACCAAAAATACTCTGATTTATTAATATAAATATACCTCACCGCCGTGGAAGTTTACTCACGGGGTTTTACCACGAAAAATTGGGTTTTCTCTCTCTCTCTCTCTCTCTAGATTTCTCATCTCTTTCTCTTGAAAGCTCTTGTGTTCTTCATTCATCTAGTGTGTGTGCGTGAATTCGATCCTAACAACTGGTATCAGAGCTAAGGAGATTCAACACGATCACTGAAGATGGATAGTTCAAAGCTTGGAATCGAGAAGTTTGATGGATCCGATTTCAGTTTCTGGAAGATGCAGATCGAAGATTATCTGTACCAGAAAGATCTTCACAAACCGTTGACCGGGGTGAAGCCGGAATCCATGACGGAGGAGAAGTGGAAACTCAAGGATCGCCAGGCTCTAGGGTTGATCCGGTTGACTTTGTCAAGAAACGTGGCGTTCAACATCGTGAAGGAGAAGACTACGTCCGGTCTGTTGAAGGCACTGTCAAACATGTATGAAAAACCATCGGCTATGAACAAGGTATATTTGATGCGTAGATTGTTCAATTTACAGATGTCTGAAAATGGATCCGTTTCTGATCATATAAACGAGTTCAATATGATTGTGAGTCAACTCAATTCTGTGGATATTAATTTCGAAGATGAAATTAAGGCGTTGATTTTGATGTCATCTCTGCCCGAGTCTTGGGATACTGTTGTTGCTGCGATTAGCAGTTCCCGTGGATCTGAGAAACTGAAGTTTGATGAAATCCGTGATGTTGTTCTTAGCGAAAGTATTCGCAAACGAGAAGTGGGAGATTCATCGGGCAGTGCTCTCAGCGTTGATCGAAGGGGGAGAAGTAAGACGAAAGGCCAAAATCAACATGGTCGATCAAAATCAAAGAATTGAGGAAAATCCCTGAACAGATCAAACGTGACTTGTTGGAACTGTGGAGAAAAAGGGCACTTTCGGACGAACTGTACAAAGCCAAAGAAGAAACAGAATCAGAAATTTGGAGATGACAATGATTCTGTAAATTCAGCAGAGGACATTGGGGATGCTCTAATCCTTAGTGTGAACAGCCCGGTTGAATCATGGATTTTGGATTCTGGTGCATCTTTCCATTCGTCTCCAAGCAAGGAGTTGTTCCAAAATTTCAAATCTGGAAATTTTGGAAAAGTATATCTTGCTGACAATAAAGCCTTAGAGATTGAAGGAAAGGGGGATGTTTGCATAAAGACCACCTCGGGAAACCAGTGGACATTGGAGGATGTCAGATATATTCCTGGGATCAAGAAAAATCTGATCTCTGTTGGTCAGTTGGATAGCACGGGATATGCAGCAGAGTTTGGGAAAGGTTCGTGGAAGATCGTGAAAGGTGCTATGGTAGTAGCTCGTGGCACCAAATCTGGAACCTTGTACACCACTGCAGGGTGTATAAACATGGCCGCTGTTGCTGAAGGTGCTTCCGGTTCATGTCTGTGGCACAACAGACTTGGACACATGAGTACTAAAGGAATGAAGATGCTGGTTGCAAAAGGAGCATTAGAGGGTCTGAAGTCTGTTGATATGGGTCTTTGCGAGAGCTGTGTTATGGGCAAACAGAAAAGAGTAAGATTCACAAAGACTCCTAGAGAGCCAAAGAAAGTGCGGTTGGAAATGGTCCATACAGATGTTTGGGGACCATCTCCAGTATCATCACTTGGAGGATCCAGATTCTATGTTACCTTCATTGATGATTTCAACAGGAAGGTATGGGTTTACTTCTTGAAGCATAAGTCAGATGTGTTTGCAACTTTCAAGAAGTGGAAAGCTGAAGTTGAGAATCAGACCGGTTTGAAAGTCAAATGCCTAAGGTCTGACAATGGAGGAGAGTATGACAAATCAGAGTTCAAGGCATTCTGTGCAGCTGAGGGAATCAGATTGATGAGAACAGTTCCTGGTAAGGCAAGGCAGAATGGAATTGCTGAGAGGATGAACAGAACATTGAATGAGCGTGCAAGGAGTATGAGGATACACTGTGGGCTGCCCAAAACACTTTGGGCGGATGCTGTGAGCACAGCTGCATACTTGATCAACAGGGGACCATCAGTTCCTTTAGGGTTCAAGATTCCAGAGGAGGTGTGGACAGGAAAAGAACTCAAGTACTCACACTTGAGGACTTTTGGTTGCACTGCTTATGTTCATGTTGATCCAGAAAAGAAAGACAAGCTTGATGCCAAGGCTGTGAAGTGTTACTTCATAGGCTATGGTTCTGATTTGTTTGGTTACAGGTTTTGGGATGACAAGAACAGAAAGATCCTGAGACATTGTGACGTGACATTTGATGAGTCTGTCCTGTACAAGGACAGAGAGCAGAAGGTTCTAGAGATTACAAAGCAAGTGGGAGTTGAGGTTGAGTTGGAGAAGAGTAACCCCAGAGATGTCGAAGCAGATACTCAACCAACTCCTACTGAAGAATCTGAAGTGGAGCAAGTTACACCTGAGCAGGTGTTAAGGAGATCATCCAGATCCATCAGGGCACCAGATAGGTATTCACCTTCATTACACTATCTATTGCTGACTGATGAGGGGGAACCAGAGTCTTTTGATGAGGCCCTACAGGTGGAGGATTCGATCAAGTGGGAGCAAGCCATGGATGATGAGATGAGGTCACTTGAGAAGAACGACACATGGGTGTTGACTGAGTTACCTGCAGGGAAGAGAGCTTTGCTGAACAAGTGGGTGTTCAGAATCAAGACTGAACCAGATGGCAAAAGAAGGTTCAAGGCTCGTTTAGTGGTTAAAGGATATTCACAAAGGAAAGGTATTGATTATGCTGAAATATTCTCTCCTGTTGTGAAGTTAACCTCTATTCGAATTCTGTTGAGTATTGTTGCATCGGAGAATTTGCATCTAGAGCAAATGGATGTAAAAACAGCGTTTTTACATGGAGATCTGGACAAAGAGATCTATATGCAGCAACCGGAAGGATTTGTGGTTCCAGGCAAGGAACACATGGTGTGCAAGCTCACCAGGAGCTTGTATGGACTAAAGCAAGCACCAAGGCAGTGGTACAAGAAGTTTGACTCCTTCATGACCAAGAGTGGATTCTGCAAAGCTGAAAAGGATCCTTGTTGTTACTTCAAGAAATACACTGATTCATATGTCTTTCTACTCTTGTATGTGGATGATATGTTGATTGCAGGATCTAGTATGAGGGAGATTAACAATCTGAAGACAAGGTTGTCTGCAGCGTTTGAGATGAAAGATTTGGGTCCAGCAAAGCAGATTTTGGGGATGAAGATTTCTCGGGATAGATCTGCTGGCACTTTAAATCTATCTCAGGAGTTGTACATTGAGAAGGTGCTGAGCAGATTCAGGGTTAATGATGCTAAACCCAGGACTACTCCATTAGCAAATCACTTTAAATTGTCAAAGGAGCAGTCACCCAAGACTGCCGAGGAGCGTGATCACATGGCACTTGTTCCATATGCTTCAGCAGTTGGTAGTTTGATGTATGCTATGGTCTGCACTAGACCTGATATAGCACATGCAGTGGGAGTTGTTAGCAGGTACATGGCGAACCCTGGGAAAGAGCATTGGGAAGCTGTGAAGTGGCTTCTGAGATATCTGAGAGGTACATCCAGTACTTCACTTTGTTTTGGCAAAGGCAAGATGACTCTACAGGGTTTTGTGGATTCTGATCTTGGTGGGGATGTTGACTCGAGCAAGAGTACATCCGGGTACTTTATACCATAGGTGGAACAGCAGTGATTTGGATGTCCAGGCTTCAGAAGTGTGTTTCTCTTTCATCTACTGAAGCTGAGTATGTGGCAATAGCTGAAGCTGGGAAAGAGATGATATGGCTGGCAGATTATCTTGAGGAATTGGGCAAGAAGCAGAGCGAGAAGATTCTTTACTCAGATAGCCAGAGTGCCATACAGTTGGTGAAAAATCCAGTCTATCATTCGAAGACAAAGCACATCAGAAGGCAATACCATTTCACTCGCAGGGCAGTGGAGGATGGTGATATGTGCTTGGAGAAGATAGAGGGTGCAAAGAACCCGGCCGACATGTTGACGAAATGTGTTGATGTTGGGAAACATGGTTATGTAAAACCTCGGTTGGTCTTCTGTAGTTGTTGCTACAGATGTTGCGGTGCGGTAAAGATGTTGATGATGAAGAGATTTTTTTGAGAATGTATTTTTTGGATGACTGAGTCAGTCTCCAAGTGGGAGAATTGTTAGGTAGTGGAGCCTGCTTAATTTTAGGTTTTCCTACTTATTCTCTATTTTAGGCTTTCCTATTTATTCTCTATAAACAAAAATACTCTGATTTATTAATATAAATATACCTCACCGCCGTGAAAGTTTACTCACGGGGGTTTACCACGAAAAATTGGGTTTTCTCTCTCTCTCTCTCTCTAGATTTCTCATCTCTTTCTCTTGAAAGCTCTTGTGTTCTTCATTCATCTAGTGTGTGTGCGTGAATTCGATCCTAACAAATCAGTCCTATTCTAAGAAAGAATATACTTTCTGATTACTATACAATTATAGTTTTTCCTAACATGCCCCTCAAATCGATACCGGTGATCACAAAGTAGCAATTTGGTGATAAGATATTGATGTCGTGCTCGTGTCATCGCCTTTGTAAACAAATCAACAAGTTGATCATGAGAAGGAATGTGTTGTAGAGTGATGAGACGATCGATAACCAATTCTCGAATGTAATGGCAGTCTACCTCTATATGCTTTGTGTTTTCATGTTGCACTGGGTTTGTGACGATTTTAATGGCACTAGTGTCATCAACAACATGTAGCACTGTAGGAGATGTAATAGTGACACCAAGATCAAATAATAGATGTCATAGCCAAACAATTTCTGAACTTGCTGCTGACATAGCACGATACTCAGCTTCTGTAGATTATTTAGATGTACGGGATTATTTTTTACATTTCCAAGATATCAAGGATGTGGCAAGAAACATACACCAACCATAACATAGTGACGAGAATAGAGACAACCAACCCAATCTGCATCAGTATATCCTTCAAGATGTATAGAAGAATCAGAACGGAAAAGAACACCTTGACTCATAGAACCACAAACATATCGAATGAGAATGCAGTGTGATGTATACGCTAAGGATTAACCACAAACTGACTTAGAACATGACTTCTGGCCTTGACATAGTGACATAAGCTAAAGATCCCACCAACTGCCGATACTATGTTGGATCATTGAATGGTTCTCTATCAACCTCCTTATACTTTGTATTAATCTCCATTGGGTTGTACACAACCTTGTCATCAGTAACACCAGCTCTTGCAACAAGATCATGAGCATACTTTTGTTGTGTAAGCATGATCCCAGTAGGCAAGTATAAAACCTCAAGTCTAAGAAAGTATGTCAATCGTCCCAAGTCCTTCATCTTAAATGAGGTATGCAAGAATTCTTTCAACGTAGTAATATTCTCTGGATCATTTCCTGTAATAATGATATCATCAACATAGATGAGAAGTATTGTGATACCTACTGGAGAAGTATGAAGAAACAAAGAATGATGTGAAGAACTTTGAGAGAAGCCCAAATTTTGAATTGTGGATTGAAATTCGTCAACCAAGCTCAAGGAGCCTGTTTTAAGACATAAAGAGATTTTCGAAGACGACAAACTACATTTGGTCTTGGCAGAACTCACCAATGTGATGGTTTCATAAACACCACTTCTTCCAGATCTCCATGGAGGAATGTGTTTTCACATCCATCTGATGTAAGGACTAACCTTTTGTTGAAGCCACAGCTAATAATGTCCGTACCGTTGTCATCTTAGCAACAAGTGCAAAAGTCTCCTCACGATCCACCCCATACTCTTGTTTGTACCCTTGAGTAACTAATCGAGCTTTGTAGCGATCAATTGTACCATCCGCCTTAAGTTTAATGGAATATACCCACTTACTTCCAATGAGAACTCCACCTATTGGTTTATCAACAAATTCTCAAGTAGAATTTTCATTCAATGCATGAAGCTCTTCTGACATTGCCTCTTTCCAACAAGTTTATGTAGACGTGATAGTAACCAGAAGTAAAGAACCGAGAAAATAGAACAATGCAAGTAAATTTACTGAAATAGTTTGTGAAAGTATCTTACTATATGGAGAGGACAAGACTCCAGAAAATAGTAGTGTTGATTCTTAATTACATAATCTAATAACTAATTCTGATTACATATATATATGGAGAACATAAAAGGATAAGACTGAAACTATAAACTATAAACTAAGAATAATAACTGCTAGGTAACTGCTAAGCAACTACTACAGACGTTGTTTGTCTAGAATTTGACTTTTTTATTGTTTTTTCGATATTTTCTTCTAAAGTACGGCTTGATAGGTATGTTGGTATCAGTCATAGTCTTCCTAACTAGACTCTTCAATAGGACGACAACGTCATTGAATAAGTACTAGATTTAGTACTCCTGACTCTTTCACCCAACGAGGTAATTCCAATTCACCTGATAGTGGTAAGGGTGGAAGTGAAGCAACATCTAAACAACCACGAGCAGGACGAAGCAGTGAGACATGAAAAATAGGATGTACCTTAGATGTTTCAGGAAACTACAATTATAAGAAACATGACCAACTCGACGAACAATTTTGTATGGTCCAAATATTGAGGTGAAAGGTTCTCATTAAGGCGTTTGACTAAACTCTTTTTCCAATAAGGTCGCAAACAAAGGAAAACATCATCACCCACATCAAAAGACAAGTCAGCCGCTTGGAATCAGCTTGAGACTTCATTATGGAATGTAGTACCTCTAACATTTGCTCGTTGCACGAGCTGCTTTTCAAGTTCAGCAATTTTAGTTTCTCCATGAACAAAGGGATGCAGAAGTGGTGGTTCTCTCCCATACACAATCTGGAAAGGAGTCATATTGATTGAAGAATGGTATCCACTGTTGAAAGAATAATCAAGCCAATATACATATTGAAGCCATAATTTGGTCTTGTCATGAGCGAAACAACGTAAGTTTCAAGGCATCGATTGACCACCTTCGTTTGACCGTCAGATTGGGGATAATATGAAGTACCCATACGTAGACTAGTGTGACTAAGGCAAAAAATTTCCTGCCAAAAAGCACTTGTGAAGACCACATCAGGATCTGAAAGAATGGAGCTCGGTAAATCATGTAACTTGACAATTTACTTACAGAAAACCCCAATCACTGCCACTGTTTTAGCAGTAAAAGGATGAGATAAGGCAAGAAAATGGTTGTATTTGCCTAAACCTGTCAACCACCACAAGAATAGTATCAAAGTCATTAGAAGGAGGAAGCCCAACAATGAAATCAAGGGAGATATCCTCCCAAACTCTATTAGGAATGGGCAAAGGTTGTAAGAGACCAACTGGAGCTAATGTTTCATATTTATGTTGCTGGTATATCAAACAATTTTGGACAAAGTATTTAACATCACGTTTCAAACAAGGCCAGATAAAATTTGCATATACCCTTTTGAGAGTTTTCAAGTAACCTATGTTCCCTCATGTTGGAGAATCATGTGACTCTGCTAAAATCTTGGCTTTGAGTTCGAGGTGATCAGGAATAACCAGACGAGTTTTGTAGTAAAGATGGTTAGCAGACAGTGAGAAATCAAGATGAATTGATGGATTAAAAGAGAGTTGATCTTGAATCTTCTTAGTATATGGATCAGCTTCAATTGCTTCTGTCAAATAACTGAAATCTAATGCAATAGGTATCATCAAAGAAAAAAATCAGCATGTTGAGGGCGATGAGATAGTCATCAACTCTTTTGTTTTCACTTCCTGACTTATAGACAATAGTGAAATCAAAAGGCAATAATTTAATAAACAAACGGTGTTGTTTAGCAGTAGTCACTCGCTGATGCAAAAGATACTTTAGGCTACAATGGTCAATAGAGACAGTAAAATGCCGACCCAAAAGATAATGCTTCCATTTTTGCAATGCAAGGACCAAAGCCAGCAATTCACGATCATAAGTAGATTTAATGCGACTAGAATAGGAAAATCCCTTACTGAAATAGGCTATTGGATGAAAGTGTTGCAGTAAAATAGCCCCAATTCCATCAGATGAAGCATCACACTTAACTATGAACTGTTGAGTGAAATCTAGAAGACAAAGCACCGGTAAAAATGTCAAGATCCTCTTAAGATTTTGGAAAACCTGCTCTACTGTTGCATGCCAGGTAAAAGCATCTTTCTTGGTCAATTCTGTTAAAGGACGAGCAATGATCCCATAGTTTTAACAAAGCGCATCTAATAACCTAAGAGACCTAAGAAACCACGAAGTTCCTTGGCATTCTTTGGAATAGGCCATTCCAACACCGCAAATATTCTTTTTGAATCTACGACTACTCCAAAGAAATCACATGACCTAAAAAACTAACTTGGTGTTTACCAAATACACATTTCTTTGGATTAGACAAAAAAGGAATTGACAAAAAGAAGATGGAGGACTGTTTGAAGGTGTTGTTGGTGTGTTTGAGGGTCAGGACTACAAATTAGAATATCGTCAAAGAACAGTAGTACAAACTTTCGAAGGTATGTCATTAAAAGATCATTCATGGCACTTTGAAATGTGGATGGTGCATTGGTGAGTGCAGAAGGCATTATGAGGAACTCATAATGGCTTGAATGAGTGCGAAAGGAAGTTTTATAGATATCATCCAGTTGGACACAAATTTGATGGCATCCAAAACGAAGATCAATTTTAGACAAAATTGTGGCGCCATATAACTTATCTTACAACTCATCGATATTTGGAATTGGATAATTGTATGGGACAATGATTTTTTAGGCTACAGTAATCCACACAAAACCGCCAAGAGTTATTTTTCCTTTTAACTAGCAGAAAGGGACAAGCAAAGGGATTTGAACTAGGGTGAATGAAACCAGATTGTAATAAAGCTACAACTTAGTTCTCAATTTCAGTTTTTTGACCATGTGAGTAACAATAAGGTCTGATGTTTTGAGGTTTAGAATTTGGTAACAGAGGGATAGCATTAGAATGTGCTCTGAATGGTGGAAGAGATGTTGATTCAGAAAACACAAATTGAAATTCATGTAAAAGTGTTCGGATTGCATTACCCGAAACTTCTAATACCATGTTAAAAGATTGGAGAGAAATTTCGGTTGAATTTGTCGATCTCACACGTTGCGATTTGTAATGCTTCCCTTGCCAATTGGAAATTATGAATATATCCTTCTAATTATCTTGAATCGTATTGAGAGAAGATAACCATTTGATACCAAAAACCAAATCATCTCCTCCTATTGCAAAAGGGTGGTAATCCTGAGTGATAGTAAAGCCCGACAATTGAATTTGAAGATTTCAATAAACTTTATTGCAGCGTATGATATCTCCATTTCCTATTTGCACACCAAATGTTGGAACCATTTCCACTGGTATATTATGCTCCTCCACAATGGAATCAACCATAAAATTATGTGTGGAACCGTTATCCACAAGTATTAAAACATTTTTACCATTGATCTCACCCTAAAGCTTCATTTTAGGACCCATTGATTGTCCCAAAATGGCATGGAAGGAAATTTTAGCAAGGTCATTTTCTTGGGTTATTACCAACTGTTGCATTTATCTGTTCAACCTCTTCCGATGACCTTCTCCAGTATTCTCCATGAGAGATAATTTGCAGATTTACATATAGACCGGGTGTAAATTTCTCATGACAACAAAATAGAAGTCCTTGTGCCATAAGATTTATCCTCTCGGTATCCCATGTTTGTGTTTGAAGAGGTTGTGAAGCGGTTGGGTTGGACGAAATACTACTGTGTAAATTGTGATTTACAGATGAAGAATTGTTTTGGTTTTTTCTAAAAGAATTCAATGGATATTGTACTGAGGCTCTATTGTTTGGGGTCCAATTAGGCACTTTTTTTCTGCAAGTTGTGCCTAATTTATTTTCAAATTTAAGTGCCAAACTCATAGCCCTGTAAACTGTTCTAGGTTTGTGAATCCTAACATCAGATTTAAGTTCATTTTTAACACATCAGGAATACCCCTAAGAGACAGTGATCTATCCCTAAAATATAGTGATCTGGCTAATTTGTAATCTTAGATGAACGCTTTGCAAATTCTTGACGATACTCCTAGACAGAACCTGTTTGCTGAATGTTACAGAGGTGCTCATCAGGATTTTGGAACTCTGCAGGACCATAATTTTCCTGCAATGCTTTAACAAGTTCTTCCCAATAAAGCAAAGTTCGCTCACAATTTATCCAAGAGAAGAGATCAAGAGAATCCCCTTCCAAATACATCGCCGCGTTGTCAACTTTATGTTCCTCGTGAGTTTGATAGTAGCAGAAATATTTTTCTGCTTTCAAAACCCACCCTCTAGGATCGTCTCCTTCAAGTATGGGGAATTCCATCTTTGTGTATGTCTTTCGGAAAGGAGTTTTTGAAATGGACTATCAATGTCTTCTTCCTCATCTTTCCATACAGACTTTCCTTTATTACAGTTTCTTTGACTGGATTCTTCTTGTTGAGTGCAACTAGTCTGGGCCTTCAATGTTGCAACATATGCTTCCAGGGAGTCAATCGTATTTAACTTTGACTCTATGACAAATAATTGTTGGGTAAGAGATTCAACATTGAGTACGCTTTCTCGGGAATTAGATAATATGGTATTAACCATGTTGGATCGATCTGCTCTGATAACAAAATTGATAGTACCCAAAAGTAAAGAACCGACAAAATAGAACAAAGCAAGTAGATTTACTGAAATAGTTTGTGTAAGTATCTCAAACACAACTATACAGATAAAGTTGCCCGTATGGAGAGGACAAGACTCTAGAAAATAGTATTGTTGATTCTTAATTACATATTACTAATAACTAATCTTGATTACATGTATATAGAGAACATAAAAGGATAATACTGAAACTATAAGCTGTAATCTAGGAATAATAACTGATAGGCAACTGCTATAGTAGTCGTTTGTCCAGAATTCGACTCTTTATTATTTTGTCGATATTTTGTGTTAAAGTACGTCTTGAGAGGTGGGTTGGTATCAAGAAGCCTGAGAGTAAGATGTAGATACATCAACAAAATGTAGTGTGTTATGCATGGCATAAGACTTACCAAACTTTCCTGGAGACTAACCGAGTCGTTCAGGAGCATGGCGATACGATTGAAAGAAAAAAGATATTCTGAAAAATAGTATTATATATTGATGATACACTAGCAAACACGTATTTATAGCTATACAATTGTAGGGTCAAAGTTCTATTCTAGGAAGGAGTATATATGGTTATAAATGTATATTCTGTAAATCAGTCCTATTCTAAGAAAGAATATTTTTATGATTACTATACAATTATAGCTTTTCCTAACATCGGCGACTCGCTGAATCAACTCGGACGACTTAATAAGCCTTTCAAATACGATTAAATCTTGAAGGCCAGGAGTTTCGTTTAAAAGGTGCAAGGGCGATGAAAAGGAGAAATCGGTGACTCATCAACCAGCTCGTCAAGCCCGAATAAATACACCGAGTATGCTATGAACTACAATTTTTGCCAAATTTCAGAAATATATAAATTAATCTTTTTGGAGAGAGAAAGTTACTTTTCTGAATATTTTGTACTTAGAAACTTCCATAATTTTGTAGAAGTTTAGATCTTTAGAATTGCTTGTGAAAGATGTCTAGAGTGAAAGAAATAGTTGACGCCATGGTGTCTATGAAGCCTACTGAGTACCCCATGTTTCTATCGTCGTACAACTCTTCTGCATCTTTTTCTGATGTAACACCTAGTACGAGCCACCCTTGTTGACTCTTAATCTTTCGAGGTCATTGCTATTTGGATTGTGGTGATCTCTTAACATTCAAAGACTTGGTGATTTGTCTCTTTTGTACAATCTATATGTTTTATATCTTATTTAGACACACTGGTTGAATATATATAGAATTACCGTTGTACATTAGACACTCTTGTATCGGTCACGTGTGACTTGATTCTTCTATATATTTGTCTTGCTTGGTCAATTTTGGGCCCTTATTATATATTTTGTATCATTCTGTACATATTTATGTAGTGAACCCCTTCCCGATCTTATTATTACTTCTATGTTTGTTATTTCTAATATATTTATTGCGTGTTGCTGGGATTTTGGCTTGCCTTCGGGAGGTTTAAGGTTTATGATAGACGTTATCATAATTCAATTTTGAATTCAGTGAATCTTACATGCTTAAACCCTTTTTTCATGAATGACCAAGGATACATCTATGTTTAAACGCATGGACTAAAACATGTAAAGATGATATCAAAAGTAAAATTATTTGGATCAATCTAATGATACTTATTGAACATCACATTGAAATAGAAAACAAACAAACTAGTACATATATAGTGTTCATGACCTGACACTATTCTTGCGATCTTGTTGAAATCACAGTACATACATGTTCCCACTTTTATTCTAGAAATACAAATTCATATATTTTTAAACACACAAACATAGACATAATTTAGTTTCCAAATTAATTGTAGTGGCCAAATACTTGAAGCGGCCTCTTGTTACGCCCAAACATCATGAGAAGAAGAACGTTGTTTCTCCCTCCGAAAGGAATTTGTAGTTATACATACATTCAAATTTGTAGTTATTTATAAACTTCTCTTGTTGTTTCATATATTTTACTAGATATTTTTACTTTTATAAATAAAGCACAAACTTAAAAAAGTTATTGTCTTCAATTTAAATTGTAATCGACCACAAAAAATCATTTCACTTCAAAATTTACTATTAGCAAAATAAAAAATAAGTACACATCAGTGTAAAGCGTAGTCCACCGACTAGTGACAATAATAAGTAAGAATATCCTTTTTTTTCTTATTTCATATCTAATATTCGCATTAAAATCTGATTAATTTAAATTTGTACCATATAAAATTTCATTTAGGAGAAAACTCTTTCTACCAAAAATATTTTGATACCAGAACTCGAACACAAAATCTCTAATACAAAAAGGAGCAATCCTATCACTTCACCATACTGTTTGGGGTAGATGGTCCTTTATTTCGTTTTCACCATTGCACTTTGCTCCATCCTGCTATAGTTACCGGTTCGTCTTATGAGGCAAATCAAGAGGAAACCCATCCTCTTGAGAATGATGACCCCGAAGGTGAAGAAGAACAAATAGATCAACCCTAATCCTTGAACTTTAAACCAGGGTGGAAGCACAATTAATCTCACTCCCTTGAATTTTGGAATGCAAATAAGGTCAAAAACAAGAAATCCGGTTGCATTCTCAGTCTTCATACTACTGTGGAGCCTAAAATGTGAAGGAAGATCTGAAAGATGCTGATTGGTAAAGTTAATGCAAGAGGAACTACTTCAGTTTGAGCGGAGCAATGTGTGGTACCTGGTCCCCAGACCTGCAGACAGAAAAGTCATAAGGACCAGGTGAGATTTTAAAAAACAAGATTGAAGAGAAGGTGTATATGAAACAGTAACATGAATTTGAAGGACTAAGATAATCAAGCTAAATTTGGGAATGATGAAATTCTCTTGAACTGATCCTGCCTAAAGCAATTAACCCTCTCATGACTATACAAAGGGAGCGGTATCCTTGTTTTTCATTTATGTACGTTTTAACAAGTTCAGTTCCATACCTTCTGTAGGTATACACACATGGGAAAAGGGCTGAAGAAAAAATGGAGGTTAGGACAGATCTAGGCAATCACATTCAACATCCAGAGAGGGACTTGGTCCGTTCTCGAAGGTTAGAACTCTTAACCTTGCATTTTGTATTATGCATGAGAACTGTTGCCACTGCCACTTGTCTGTCATCCTGGTATCTGTTTGTTGAGCCATTTTTGAATACCAAGATGACACTCTCCTTCACATGATACCCTATCCACTTCTCTTGTACTCCATATTTCTTTCCATATCCCAAGAAAACTACATCTCCCCTTCCAAAAATCATAAAGCTTCAAAACCCTCTTTTTCTATTCACTCAAAAACACTTCAAATGTTTGAACCGTTTGTTCCTATTGGAGAATGTTCTGTTAAATGAAATTTTCGAGTTTGAAGATGGACCAGGTCCAGCAACCAAAATGAAGAAGGTGGAAAAGATGATGCTAAAAAGGGGAAAGTTTGATACTCTGAGAATTCAATGTATTCTGAATAGAAGGGTGTCTCACTTAGTTATTGACCTATTCATCTCGGAGGCATTAAGTAAGTTTCATCTTGCTAATCTTTCTGTCATAAGAAACTTATGATTGATTTGAAAGCTATGACAGTTGCTCTTGCAACTAGGGACACTAATATAGTTGTTTGAAGGTTTAGCTGCTGGAGCAACAATGGAGGGACGAGGTACAACTGAACAATAAGGTTGGCAGCATGCTATGCTAAACCTTAAGAGAAGCTTCTAAAAAAACCGTGCTAAGGGATATTTTCTACCAGTTCTGTTCTTTTCATCCCTTGCTCCTAAGTTATCTTCTCTCTCCTTAAATTTCCATGTCAATCCTCCTTTATATTTTCATTGACACACAATGGGTATTGCCTTGGTTCTCATTTATAATGATGTTTGCAATGCTCGATGGCTGATCTTTTATTTGTGAATGAAAAATGTCTTGTTTCTACAGACTTGTCTCATCACTTTATGCATTTTTACTCATGCTCAGTGTTGCCCAAGTGGCCATGAATTTGCTTGAACTACATTTCTGACAACTTGGTTATTGCTTTAACCCTTTTTATGATGTCAAAAGGGGGAAAATTTTTAGGTTATGAGATCAATCATGAAGGTATGGATGCGATTAATGATGACATGGTCTAGTATAAGATCAATAAAGTCATGGTCATGTCGATAGGGGGAATCAATGGTAGCTACTTGAAGAGATATGGTCATGTCGATGGGAGAAATAATTGCTATCTACTTGAAGAGGACCTGCTCCTGTCGATAGGGGGAAGAATATGTTTGTCATTATCAAAAAGGGGGAAAATGCTATTTTATTGTTTTGACGATTTGACAAACTCCGGAGATGATGAAACTACAGTTACCTTAAGAGATCTTGTTGATAGGGGGAATTGGTGAATATGTTTATCATCATTAAAAAGGGGAAAAGTGCTATTTTGATGTTTCGATGATTTGACAAACTTCGGGGATGATGAAACTCTAGTTACTCCAAGAGTTCTTGTTGATAGGGGGAACTGGTGAATTAGTCAGTTATCATCAAAAAGGGTGAAATTGTTAATTTTGAGCTCATAATAGTTTTGATGATTTAACAAACTTAGGGATCTAACAAGGAAACAGATCCTTGTTATTGGGACTGCTAACAGTGAAATGAATGATAAACTCAGGGTGAGGTATATTTGTGTATTATCATCAAAAAGGTAGAAAATGTTATATTCTAGGTGTTTTGATGATTCTCACAAAAGCAGAGACTTGGTCCCTAACAGAGTGCTCTCGTCCAGATAGAAATGGGGTACAACTGTAAAGCTGTTATGTCAGGTGGTAGGTGAAAAGTGCAGTGTCCTACACCAATAGGAAGAGAAGACGAGATTGTATGTTTTATTATCTCACAAATCCAGGGACCTGGTCCTAGGCAGAGTACTCTCCATCTGATAGATAATGTACAACTGTAAAATTGTCTTGTCAGTGGTAGGTGAAGCACCAGCGTAGTGAACCAATCAGAATGGAAGAGGTTGTTTGTGTAGCGGTTAATAACTCTTTATGGTTGATACTTTCAACATGACAAACAACATATTAAGTTCATTCATTGACGTAGAGAAAAAGTCAGCAAGTCTTTGTCAAAAAACTCAAGCATCAAAGAATGTAGCAAGGGAATTTTCCCGAAAAGTCTGCGTACGAGAAAAGGATGAAAAGATCGCTGTCAAAAAGCTGCCAACTCTGATATGGTTAGTGCACAACTTTTGAGAACAACAGGCTTTCAGCCAATGGCCTTGTCCCAAGGGTTTGTGTTCATTTCAGTATAGTTTCTTCTGCAACAACTTAAACATCAAGTTTTGGCAAACAAATTTTTGGATTTTAGAAAATCCAAAAGCTCAAAAGCAAAGGCCATATTCAAGAAGTATTATCCTCAAGAGCAACATGGACCTAATAAAGCTACAAACTATCTAGTTGTCTTAGGATTGCATCTTCCGTGCCGACATTGTAAATCTGTTCATAATCTATTAAGGATTCAGATATTTTTTTCGTGTTTGTAAAAGTCTAAAATCAATTAGGGTTCACTGATTTAGTGGGCAACATTGTTTTGTTGCTTAGTCAAATTCTAAGTCATCTAGATTTTGGTGGTTTATTGTGGGGTGTGGTATCCTTTTAGCAAAGTCTAGGTCATCCGGAGCGTGGTGACTTAGTGGGCAACCTACGTGTTGCTTAGTTGAATCCTAAGTTGTCTAGTGGTGATAGCTTAGTGGGCTGAGTGTCATGTACTTAGGCTCTTCAAGTAATAGGGTTATTTCTTGGTCGTGAGATTAATAACTTTTTATCACATTGTTGTAATCGGGTTTCTATTTTTCTTGTTAAGATTAGTGAACACGGTTGAAAATCCTGTGCAACAGGTTATAATTTTACTCCCTTAAACAAAGAGGTTTCCACGTAAACTGCCTATGTTATGTTCTTCGTATTGTTTACTCTTTTGCTCTATTTTTGTTGTGTCAAGGGACCTGGTCCGTTGACTGATAGTAGACGCACCCATTCCAACACAAAAAATCTTACGAGGATGATATTCCCATCTTGATTTGGAGACATAGGCATCCTGCCCTTAAAGTGATTCTGATTAGACTCGATAGGTGTATTTTGAGGCTGAACATGCAATTTCGACTAACTCTTATTAATAATCACCTTTTATCATCGACCTGACAACTTTAGGAGCCACATATATCCATTTATTTCCTTCTTAGTCCTTAGTATTTTCAGGTTCAGACCAAATGAGAGCTTTTAAAAGTCGGCACTCCAGAAATCCAACTTTCTCATAGTCTCTGGTGTATTATCTTCATCAACCTCATTGGATGCCTACTACTTCCACACCAAGTGCCAAGGCTCGTGCTCCATATTTTAATGTTATGTCTCTGGTTTCTGAGTCCTTGGACCTTTCTTATAATTTGGTTCATTCATGTCTCCTATTCAAAATGTCAACATGAGGCAATCTAATGTCTTATTGGTTTCAAACAAGGTTGATCTTTTGTAACATCTTGAATTCTCGGACTCTGGTGTGAACCAATATACCTGTAAAATTAGATTCAGACCTAATGAATATCGTTGCACATTTGTCAAAAGTTCAATGTGGGAAGTCTTTTGGATGTGAATTAAGGTCCTAGGGAAATTCTAGCATAGAGTTGGGTTGTAAGCTTCCTTACGGATGAATTTTTTCATATGAGTTTGAGCATGATCTTATTTCAAACAAGTATATGTCCTAGAATGTCAAAATTATGTGGATATTTGAGTCTAGTTTTCAATGTAATAAAGTGTTTATCAATATGATATTTGTACACAAAGTTATGCCCATTTTACTAGACACTGCCTTAGTGCACACCGTCTACGCACCCAAGCTCTTAGATGTGTGATAGCATACTAAAGGTAGAAGCTACTTCCTTGATAAGTGTTGCGCATAGCACACGTCAGAAACATTATAATAATGCTTCAAAGTCATGATTCCCTCCCATGTTCAAAAATTTACCCTTGAAAGAGAAGTTCTCAAGTCAAACATTCTCTAAGGTTTATCCATCATTTAGGGTAAATTTGACCATGAAATATTGATGATTTCTTCATCATCAAACAATTTAAATCCTTATATTCTTGGAATCCATAAATTTTCTAGAAAACTCATATTGGAACAAGTTCTTGATACCTTTTCCTTCAAAGATAATACCTTCTCAAGAATTTGGAGGATTTTAAGGTATGTAAGGTTGTCTCCAACATGGGAATATCTTGCTCTTATCTATAAGGTTTCCATGATTAGTTAGGGTTCGAAGGAAATTTTGTTCTTATATTGTTCTTGATTCTTTATGAAACCTCAAGGACCCTCCATTAAAGCATACTATTTTTGTGAATATTCTTGGCCCCGTGAGTTTTACAAGATTTCCTCTATGAAATTAGAGTTCTTATGAAAGTAATAATTTCTATCTTGAAATTTCAGTATATTGATGACTAATGATATCCTAATGACATTTTTAGAACTTCTTAATAATTTCTTAATGTTCGTCCAATGAATTCTTGAAAATTCTTATATTATGATGAACCCTAGAATCATGAATTATGAAATTTCCTAAATGTAAATTTTATTATGCTATCCTATGTTTCTTTGACTACAATATTATGATACGATACACTAATGAATGCAAAATTATGATATATGAACTGTAACCTCATAACATGATGATATGAACAAAAATATGAGATATGGTCCTTGAAAGTATAAATATAAGTTTTCTGCTCTAATCCATGAAGATATGAGCTTAAAGGAGCTAAATGGTTTATCGAGAAGGTATCCGTCTAAATGATGGATGTCTGAAACTATGTCTGCCAACGTAGATCAAAGATCATATAGTTGATTTGAGTGATTCTTTCATTTATTCCCCTGGTAAAGGTTAGTTATGGATCCACATGTGAACATGTGTGTCTCATACCCAACAAATAATACTATGTCTTAACTGATTGAGCTGAGATCAAACTCCATGCACTCACAAGTTGTTTATGTCAGTTACACTATTAGACTCTCATAATGAACAAATTATGATGAAAGACATATACTAAGGTAGTCTAGTGACCTCATCACTAAACCTTCCTATGGTACAATTTTTACTATGTTGGTATCTGTTACTGATCTTGATATTTTATATATCAAACTGCTCGCTAGGTTCCATATCTTTTGTTATTGGTGAACCCCTTCTGTGTTTTCAAATGCTTAGTTTTTAGTTTTCTAGTATTTTATGATTATCTGTTTAAGTTTGTTTGAGTCATGTTAGGGGGACTTCTCGCGATAGACATTATTTAATTATCTTTAGTGCTTCCATAAATAGCCCCCTTCTTGCATAGACATTACTCAATTATGTTAAGTACTTTCATAAATAGAAAATTTGTTATGTTTCAATTTGGACTTGTGTGTCCTTTGTCAGTGATTTGAGCACTATAACTTACATTTATGCAAAGTATTTCTTTTACAAGACTTTTATCTTCAAATATTTTTAAGCTATGTTTCCACTCATGTCTAGATGTATGCTCATGTTTAATATGATGTTATGAATATGCTTGGACCAACAATAACATTGAATGTTAGTCTTCCCCAGAATCTAGGCTCGGGGTGTAGCACCTTATTTTCAAACTATAATTGTAGTGGCTAATTACTTGAAGCCTCTTGTTACATTCAAAGAAGATGAAAGTTGTTTCTCCCGCACGTCTCCTAAAGGAATTTATAATTTTATATACATTTGAATTTGTAGTTATTTATAATGTCGTTTTATAGTTTGATATATTTTACTAGTTACTTTTACTTTTATACATAAAATTTTAAAAATAACACACTATCTTGAAAATATTATTTTCTTCTATTTAAATTATAAGTGACTATTCGAAATTTACCATTAGCAAAATAAAACATCCACACATCAGCGTTAAAGTGTAGGCTACCGACTAGTGGCAATAATAAGTGAGATAGTCCTCTATTTTTGTTTTTGTTTTCCTTATTTGATGGTTGATATCCACATTAAAATTTTGCTAATTTCAATCTGTGTCGTCTATGGCTTAATTTGGAGGGAAATACTCCCTACCAAATATTTTTTCATATCCAACCTCAAACACAAAATCTCTAATTAAGGGAGGAACAATCCTATCACTTCACCATATTGTTTGTGGTTAGTGCCGGCAAAATGAGCTCATATTTTGGTAACCTGCCCAACCCCTCCATATTTAATGGGTTGGGTGAGTGACTTTTTACATGGGTAAAATATGGTTTGATATACATATTCAACCCATATAAATATAGTTAAACTATGTATAAAATATGAGTAAAATATTGATTAGCTAAAACAGTTAGGCTACTAACTTTTACTCACTCAAAATTTATTATATCACTAAAAGTATTGTAACTTCTCTTCCTTTTTATNTTTAAATGTACATTTTTTAATTATAATTATATTCTTTTTATTTATTTAATTTTATATTGAATAATAAATAATAGTATGAAATAATCAAATTATATATTAGTATTGACATTACTTAAAGTGCATTAAGCATGATTTAGTCCTAGAAAGCAAATATTCATGCACTTTGAAATTAATGATATTTTCCCCTTGTTATTACTTAAATTTATTTTATATTGAAAATTTATTGGATTTTTATTTTTATGATACAATAAAACAAATTGAAGCTTTTTCAAAAATTTTCATCTAAAAAAATTAAAATATTTTTTCTATATTGAATTCTCAAGTAGAGTACCCATTTACTCATGAAAATATGGATAAATATGGATAAACTAGTATTTTAGGCAACCCATTTGTTACTCTATCAATTTTTACCCATATCAAATATAGAAGTATTGAATTATTACCCATTTTATATTGACCCATTTTCAATTCACCCAAATGTAATCCAACCTGCCCATTTTTTTTTTCAACCTGCCCATTTACCACTGCTATTTGTGGTAAATGGTCCTCTATTTCGTTTTCACCATTGAACTTTTGCTCCAAGTTGGAAAAAAGTGCTAATTAATTAATTAGCACTTTAAAAGTGATTTATGCCTCAATCATTCTCCTAACCACTAGTTTTTTTTTAAAGATTAAACAAAGATGAAAAGCAACAAAGTAATGTATATTTTACTATTGAATAGGTTCTGTCACTAATTGTTTACTAATCCTAATTGAATATGTTTTTTCACTTGAAGGAATATTGATTGTATTGAAGTGTTAACCTAATAAGGGAATACATGGGAGATATATATAGGAGATATAGGAAGGAGTACTAATCCTAATAGGACTAGGATTAAGGAGTACTAATCCTAATAGGACTAGGATTAGTACACAGTAAATACTAATATTATTTAATACTATTTACTTAATACTAGCTGTTATTATCCCCCCTCAAGCTGAGCTGAGCGGAAGCGAACGGAAGCTTGGAACTGAGGTAATCGTGCTGTCGGCTCGGGAGAGGCTTGGTGAGAATATCAGCCGGTTGTTCTTCAGTCGGTACATACTGCACAGTCATGGTGCCGACCTGAACTTCATCGCGAACAAAGAGACAATCGGTACAACCTGCTTCATTCTGGTGTGTAGGACGGAATTCTTGGCCACACAGATGGTTGATTTGTTGTCACAATAGAGAGCAGGAACAGTGTGAGTAGCGCGGAGTTCGCGAAGAATATATGTGACCCACATGGTCTCAGCAGCAAGAAGAGCAATGGTGCGGTATTCAGCTTCAGTCGAGGACTGAGAGACCTTGGGTTGTTTTTTTGTACACCAGGAGATCTGGTTCGGTCCCAAAAAAACGAGAAACCCCGATGTAGATTTTCTGTCATTTTTATCATTCGCCCAATCTGAATCTGAGAAACCCCGAAGCTCCAAGTCCCCGGGTCGAATGAGTAAACCACGACCAAGAGTGCCAAAAATGTACCTGAGAATGCGTTTTAGACAATGGTAATCATGTTCACTTGGTTGATGCATGCGCTGAGCAACTCGGTTGACAGCAAACTGGATGTCAGGACGGGTAATGGCCAGATACTGTAGAGCCCCAATGAGGCTGCGGAAGTGGGTGATATCGGCAAAGGGGGTGTCGGCTCCATTCGTAGACGAAGAGACTGCCATCGGTGTTGGTTGACTGGTGCATTTTTCCAGTCCAGCTTTCTGCAACAGATCTCGAGCATATTTTGACTGATGAAGAAACAAGCCGCTGCCTGTCCGAGAAACCTCCATTCCCAGAAAATAATGTAACGGGCCAAGGTCCTTCATTTTGAAGGTAGTATGCATAGCTCGAGTGACATCCTGAATGAGAGCTGCAGTAGAGCCTGTAATAATGATATCATCTACATAGACAAGAAGAATGACTGTACCGTGTGCTGAATGTCGAGTAAACAGACTCGTGTCGTGTACGCAACACGTGAAGCCGAGTCCCTGGAGGAACGTTTTCAGACGTGTGTACCAAGCACGGGGGGCTTGCTTGAGCCCATACAGAGACTTCTGGAGTTTGCAAACATGTTGAGGGAAGCGGGGATCAACATAGCCCGGTGGTTGCGTCATGTAGATAGTTTCATCAAGCATGCCATGAAGAAAAGCATTGGAAACATCCAACTGATTGATGAGCCAATTGTTGCGCACGGCGAGTGACAGTACCAGGCGAATGGTTTCCTGCCGAATAACAGGACTGAATGTCTCGGAGTAATCAAGCCCATACTCCTGATTGTAGCCTTTAGCAACCAAACGAGCCTTGTACCTGGAAATACTGCCATCTGCATTGTGTTTAATTTTGTACACCCATTTACAGCCCACTGGGTGCCGCCCATGGGGCTTAGGTACAAGAACCCAAGTTTTCTGATCAGTCAAAGCCTTAAACTCGTCATCCATAGCATGACGCCAATAAGCATTTTTTGAGGCAACAGAGTAGGTTGTTGGTTCACTATCGGGAAGGGGTGTATTTGGTAGTATGGTAGCCTGAAAGGTTTTGGGTTTAAAGATACCGGATTTGCCACGGGTTAACATGGGATGAGTATTGGGGGGTGGCACGGGCGGTGGTGATTCGGGGGTGGCCGGGAAGGACCCAAAACGGATTGGGCTGGAGATGTTGTGGGTATGGGGTGGTTCGGGTTGGTTGTGAGTGTGGGTGGTGGTTGCGGGTGTATTGTGGGTGACGGTCGAAGGGGTGATGAGGGGTGGTTGGGTAGTGGGTGGAGGTGTGGGGGAAGGTGGTGAGGGACCCTGTGAGTATGTTGGAAAAAGGGGAAGGACGCCAATGAATGATGTATTTGTGGAGGAGGAAATAGACTCGTAGGGAAACTCATTTTCGACAAATTTGACATGACGAGATATGTAGACTTTATGAGTTTGTGGGTCAAGACAGCGATAACCCTTGGAGGTAGGATGATAGCCCAAAAAAATACAAGGACGGGATCGGGGTTGTAATTTGTGAGTAATATGAGGGCGTAGCCAAGGGTAGGCAAGACACCCAAAGACGCGGAGGTTGGTATAATTGGGAAGTTCTTGGTAAAGGAGTTGATAGGGTGATTTGTTGGAGAGAGTGTGACTGGGCATTCTGTTAATGAGGTAGTTTGCGGTGGCTAGAGCTTCTACCCAAAAGGAGACAGGGAGATGAGATTGATGTAGAAGAGTAACCACCGTTTCAATGAGATGGCGATGCTTACGCTCAGCCACCCCATTCTGTTCGGGAGTGTATGGACAGGAGGTTTGATGTATAATTCCCAGGGATTGCAGAAACTGGCCAAAGATGTTATTGACATATTCCTTTCCATTGTCACTTCGAAAAAGTTTAACATGAGAATTGAATTGTGTTTTGACCATTTTTTCAAAAGTGACAAAGGTGGTGTATGCCTGTGATTTGTGTTTTAGTGGGTACAACCAAGTGTATTTTGTAAAATCATCCACAAAACAAATATAATAGCGAAAACCAGCAAATGAAGGAACAGCAGTAGGACCCCATAGGTCAGAATGAATAAGTTGAAAAGGTGCAGTTGTACGCTTCTCAGATAAAGTAAAAGGTAATTTATGAGATTTAGCAATTGAACAGGAGTCACAATTGTTTACATGAATGGAAGAAAAACCTAATTGAGACATTAAAGAATTTATTATTTGAGTAGACGGGTGACCCAGACGACTGTGCCACAACAGACTGTGGCCATCAGCCGAAAGAGCCACCGGAGCCACAGGAACGCTTTCTGAAACTGGGTGGGCAGACGAACTTGTGCCAGGAAGAACGTACAGACCATGCTCACAGGGGCCCTGAAAAATCACCCTCTTGGTAGTATTGTCTAGGATCTGAAAATCATTAGAGGTGAACAAGAGTGAGCAATTATTGTCTTTTGTGAATTGGTGAACTGAAAGGAGATTGGATTTAATAGAAGTGACGTGGGTAAGGTTACCTAGGTGAAAGATAGCGGTGGGGGTTTTAATGGTACCCGTGCCAGTGTGAGAAATATTAAGGGACTCACCGTTGCCAACAGTAATACCATTGGAGCCATGATATGGATTTGGAGCGTTAAGCTTGGATAGATCAGAAGTAACGTGCATGTTGGCCCCAGTATCCAACAGCCATTCAGAGGAAGGGCCGGCTTGAGATGCATAATTGGCACGGTTATCACTATTTCGGCTCTCCTCATACCGAAACCAGCAACGAGCAGCGGTGTGTCCTGTTTTCTGACAGATTTGACAAGTTGGACGATCCCGCTCGTAAGTGCCCTGCCCGCCGCTGGAAGATGACTGCCCGCCGCTGCCGAAGGAGTGCAGGCTGTTGTTGCTGCCGTGCTGCTGACCGTCGTACGGCGGACGACTGCCCTGCCGACCGCCGCGCCCGCGGCCTCCGCTGTTTCTGCCGTAGCCGCCGCGGCTCCCCTGCCGGCCGCCACCACGCCCCCCGCGATAGTTCTGGCTTGCGGTGAGGGCGGTGGCCGGCTCCATAACAGCGGCTTCTCGGAGAAGAAGTTTGCTCTCCAGATCCACGTTGATTTCTTCACTTTTTAGCCACGAGGAGAGAGTAGCCAGGTCAACGGGCGTTGGACTGATGCGAACCGCCTGTTTAATGGAGGAGTAAGCTGATGGGAGCCCCCGAACGACGCACATGACGAGATCTTTTTCGGGAATGATTTCGTTCACGGTGTCGAGGGCTGTGATGATGGTGGAGACCTCGTCTAAATACTCCGCCATAGTTTTCGTGCCTTTGGTAATTGTGTGGAGACGATCACGCAATTGAAAAATATGAGAGTGGGAAATTGATGCATAGCGTGTTGCGAGGCCGTCCACAGGGCTGAAGCAGTTTTGTAGGATCTGACGTGTTTTCGAACCGTGGGAAAGATGACCGCAATCAAACATGATCGGATCTGGCCATCCACGGCTTTCCAGGCGGCATGGGCCGGATTGGTTTTTTCTGATTTGTCCGTGGCGGTGAAGACTGCCGGCGGTGGTTCTGTGCTTCCATCGACGTATTTGAAAAGGTAATTGGCCTCAAGGGCTGTAAGAACGGTGATTTTCCGTGTAGGGTAATTTATGTCTGATAATTTTTCGGGAATCACGGCATGAAGATGCCTGAGAAGGAGTTTAACGCCAGAAGGAAGTGAATCGAGAGGATCCACCTCGGTTGTCATGGCTGCCGCCGCCCAAGAGAAGAGATGGAACGATCGGTGCCCTAAAGAGAGAAAAAAAAAACCTAGAGAAAAGAAGATCTAGGTTTTCTGGCTCTTGATACCATGAAGGAATATTGATTGTATTGAAGTGTTAACCTAATAAGGGAATACATGGGAGATATATATAGGAGATATAGGAAGGAGTACTAATCCTAATAGGACTAGGATTAAGGAGTACTAATCCTAATAGGACTAGGATTAGTACACAGTAAATACTAATATTATTTAATACTATTTATTTAATACTAGCTGTTATTATCACTAATATTTTAGTAATCCTAACATATAGTATAGGTACTCTCCTTTAAAATTATTTCCGTGCTTTCCATCATATATACTATATTAATCTTAATAATTGTTCCTCTTCAACAATTGGATAAGGTAATGAGACATTCATTCACTAAGAGACAATATGCATATATATAGTTAATAAAATACATTATGTTATAATATGTGCATTTGACTCAGCATTTGTGTAGACCAAAAATTATTTCCATTTCCATCCACTGACAAGAAACATGCTGGGTGGGGGTTATACACGTACACATATGTGTGTGAGGAAAAAAGACAAAAAAAAAAAAAACACATATGTATGTGCCTTTAGATTTAGAGGGCTTCCATTTTAAGTTATGTCGTAAGGTGTCTCCACATAATGTATTTTATCTTCTTCTCTATGTTTTTAAGCTTTTGGAATGTCTTCCATCAATGATTTAGGATTAGAATGAAATTCTCTTCTTGAATCTTTATGAAACCTCAAGAACCATCCATGAAAGCATCCTATTCTTTTTTTATACTAATATGAGTTTTACAAGATTTCTTTCATGAAATTACGAATGATTATGAAAGTAATAATTTTTATTTTTAAAACTAAGTCCATTGATTTCTTAATGACTTTTTTTATAACTTATTAATGATTTCTTAATGATGAATGAACCCTAGATTTATTAATTATGAATTTCCATAAATGTAAATCTTATTATGTTATGGCATGTTTCTAGACTAAAACATTATGATATGATATACTCATAAATGTAAAATTATGATGCTTGAATTGTAACCTCATGACAAAATGAGATGAACAAAAATTATGAACTATGGTCCTTGAAAATTAGAACTGATAGAATATGATACAATCGATTATTCATGTTTTGATGATAGACAAGAAGCGCAAAGAACAGTAGCAAATGTACGCAGCAAAAGAAGTCAAGCTAGAGTCCAAGGTCAAGTAAAATGGAGTTATTTGTCAAAGTAAAAATAATATATTAAAGGTACAAGTTGATACAAATAAGGAAAACCTTAAATATATTATTAAGGAAGGAAGTTGTATATAATAAGGATTGTACTTTAAAAAGGAATCCTTGTTTAACAATAACTTCCTTACCTTATCAGATAAGGATTGTACAAGGCAAAATAAACTCTATAAGAAGAGCACGAGGCAGAGGAAGCAAGACACGACTTCACGCAGAGAGAAAAGGCAGAATTATTCATCAAACTGAAGTCTTCAAGATTGATAGGATTGCTACGTTTAAAACGTTCTTGAGTGAGAAGGTTTTTAACGTGTAGAACTGTTTGTCTTGTTTTGTTTTCGATTGTAATTTACAGTTTATTGTACAAAGGGTGGGTTTGGCTCTTTGTAGGGTTGAGTATTAGTGAGAGTTGTAACAAAAGGTG